>NW_020955248.1:181315-378121 GCF_003031625.1 Empidonax traillii | reverse complement strand
AGCTTCTTGCTCTGTCTGTTAGCCTCAGGCTGCCTGACCACCACTCTGCTGGTCTGTCTGTCCCCAGGGAGAGCTGCAGTCAGTTTTGGGGACTGGGGAGACTACTTTAAAGTCTTCCCAGCTTGCACTGCTTTTGTCACAACATCCTAAATCAGGGGAATTGTTGTTAATTAATGCTGAAGGGCTAATATTCTGTTAGCTGCTGTTAAGATGGTAAACCGCTTAGACATCAAAGCAGTCATTGCATAGTGAGGAACCCACCTTTTTCTTTTCTCATTCTTCTTTCTGTATCTTTCCACTCAGATCCCAAGCTCTGTGCAATTCCTGTAACACCTAATGGACACTTGGACCCATCCTTGCCCTCTTCCAACCCACCAGTGGCTGCTGGGGGGGTCACCAATTCTTCACGCAACTCCCTACAACTTGACCAGATCCTTGTTGCTGTTGGATCCCGGAAGAGCAGTGTGATGTCCCTGGGTAGAATGACCTATGACCAGCGGTCCTTGGTGAGTGAGTGAGTATAAATGTGTGTCTTACCCTTCTTTTGAAGGCCAAGCACTTTGTTGTCTTTCTGTCACCATCTGGAGATTGCTGTGAAGGATGTCACTGCTGCTGCAGTAACCTCTAACACAGGTTAATTGCCTGTCTTTAGAATCCAGATCAGTTCACATTACTTATCTAAATTTCCAGATTTTTGAAGTCTGTTTCCAGATTGCTTGCTTGTATTCCATTGAGTGTGGGAATCCATTCTCTCTCTTTCTCTCTCTCTCTCTCTCTCTCTCTCTCTCTCTCTCTCTCTCTCTCTCTCTCTCTCTCTCTCTCTCTCTCTCTCTCTCTCTCTCTCTCTCTCTCTCTCTCTCTCTCTCTCTCCCTCCCTCCCTCTCTTACTCTCTCTCTCTCATTCTCTCTCTCTCTCGGTATCTATAGACATACATATCTATATTCCATTGAGTGTGACAAAAAGGGAAAACACCAAGACAATCTCCCTCTTAGAGTGCAACACCTTCTGTCCCCTTCTCCTTTCTTTGTTTTCCTCAAGTGCAGGACGCAAAATTATGCCGAGTTAAGAGCATAGAAATTATCTAGGTAATGCCTAGCCCCATTACAGGTGGGTTTTCTGTGAACTTTTAACAATGAAGAGAAAAACCTTGATTTGGAGCTCCCCATAGCAGATCCTGCTGCCCCATGGCACTTCCCCGAACACTGCAGGCTGTGTAACCAGTGCATCTCAGACCTGTCCACCCTGTCACAGTAGCTACTGGGCTTTCTACCCACTGACGTACTACAGCTCTAGGGGGTGCCTCAGTGCTTCATGCCCCTGTTATTTCTAAACAGGAAGAGCTAGCAGCCACGTACTACGTGATAAGTTACTTATGTGGTTGGACTAGACTGTAACCAACAAGCCCGTTTCTCTCATTTCTTCCTTTTACTAAGACTGTACTCAAAAGACAGTGTGTCAGATTATCCATCACCCGGTACCTTGTGTTATTCTTTACCCCAGGGCAGTGTAAAAAGCTGCCAATCAGATTTTTTGAGAGCTTTATTCTTGCTCTGTGCTGGTGTAAGCAACAACATCAGGCACCTGGCCTTTGGCTTTATTACTTACCTTCCCCAAAAGTGCTTTGCACACAGATGGTGCTATAAAGTAATCACAGCCAAAACCATTGCTAATTCATTATCAATTTATTGTCAGATTTATGGAGATTGCTGCTAAATTCCCACCATGCAACTTGCTCAACACCTGATAAATGGCAACCTTCTGGCTTAGGGACCCAGGGAGAAGTCTGTGATCTGAAACAGCATCACATACTCTCTCCTTGTGCCCACAGTCACTGTGTCTCCATCCCACTCTTCCAGTCCAGCTCCCGCAGCTCCCACTATGGTGCCTGGGGCCGCAGCGGAGCCTGGGGGAGCCGTCGCTCCAGCTGGAACAGCCTGGCCCGCGGACACAGCCTGAAACACAAACATCCCTCAGCTGAGCATGAGTCCCTCCTGCCTGGGGAAGCTCACAGGGCAGCAGATGGGGAGACGGATGGGACAGGAAGGGTGTTGCATCACCGCCGGACACTCTCTCTGGATAACAAAGGCTCCTGTGACCTGCTGGAGTTGGCCTCGGTCCCATCCTGCCACAGAGTGACCCATAAGCTGGGAGCACCGCCTGGGGCCAGTGAGCATCAGGACTGCAATGGCAAAATGCCCAGTATTGTCAAGGAGATCTTCCCAAATATGAACAATCGCAAGGAGCGGGGAGAGGATGATGAAGAGATAGATTATGTGAGTATTTCATGGAGGGAACATGGGGTTACACCACAGTGTTGTGGGAAACTCCAAATCCATCCTCAAGTTTCAGTCTCCTCATATGTAGATGAGAGAGATTGCCAAGATGCTTTAGGAGAGCTGGAGGATGGCGCTGAGTGCAGATGGGACCTTCTTGTCACTGACAAGCTCAAAGCACATTGTCAGGCTGCCTGCAAGGCAACTGTACAGGTGGATGGTGGGAGGAAGGCAGATGTGAGACATACACATGGTCATTTGGGGGCTGTTATTTCAGTGCAGCCAGTGATTTCTACAGGATAGAAGAAATCAGGTTGTGTGAGCAGGGGGAGCTTTGCATGGGGAACATCAGCAGACCAGAGCAGGAAGCACAGGCACCAGAGACAAGGCAAGGGATTATTGCGATGCCAGTGTGGGAAACAGCAACACTCAATGTGTGAGCAGATCAAAGGGTGGAAAAAGTGGAGCCAGGGTCAGTAGAAATTTTGGACAGACGTATATGCTGTATGAAATTCCAAGCCCAAGTACCAAAATAAGGCCTTTTTGTCCTGGCTTCTCATTTAGCTGAGGTAGGGAGGTAACATTGTCCTCATGTAACAAAGACTCTCCAAGAACTCTGAGAAGGTGTCTTGGACAACATCCTGATCTAGAAGGGATGCCAGCAGTTTTATTTGTCACGATCTGGGGGAGAAAGGGGAGAAACCAGACTCCAAGGAGTAAATAGGCCCTGGCAAAGCAGCTTCTACCTTCTTTTCCGTGACTTGTTGCCTTTGAGTTGATTTCCTTATTCAGGGGCTTAAAGGCAGGTAGTACACCTGGCAGACTGCAGGCAGTGATGTTTCTAGGTAAGATGCGGAAGGAAAAGTGTCTCTCTCAGGTAAATGGGAACGTAACCAAAGGCACTTGCTTCTTTCGCACCCCTACAGAGCCTGTGCTTTCGCATCCGGAAGATGATGGAAGTCTATAAGCCAGACTGGTGTGAGTTACGGGAAGACTGGTCCATATATCTCTTCTCTCCACAAAACAGGTTTGTGCAGTTTTTGCCACGAGAAGGTTGAAAAGATGGGGCAGATTCTCTTGCTGTGCTGGCCACATCCCCTGATGTTAGGCTGTGGCTTCAAACTTCTCTGCCACTGTTGCTTCTACAGCCAAACAACTTTTCCTAGATTCTGGAGATGAAACGAAGGTTGAGGATTCTAAATAGCTATTATGATCTTCCCTCACTTTGGAGCATCCTAATTTTATTTTGTGTAATAAATATTTATAGCAAAGCAAGGCAGGGAATACTAATGTTAACCCAAAAAGGATAGAGAATGTATTATTAATGACTCCATGATACTGATATTTCCTCCCCTGGTACCAGAACAGTCTCTCCATTTCATTTACAGTCCCAGTACCAATTTATCAGCAGTCATATCGCACCTTTTAGGGTAAAGTTAGTATTCTTCTTGCCTAAAAAAAGAAAATTGGGTTAAATTCTTCCTGCTAAAGAGATCTTCCCACCAGGAGAAAATGTCCATGTACTCTAGCTAGCAGTATTCTCACCATATGCATCGCCCCTTGAAAAGAAAGGGCTTTCATTGTAGGTCATGAGGGAGAGCTTTTTGCTCTGACACCTATGTTAATGTGCATAGTGTCTTTCAGAGTGGACAGAAGTGTGGTCCCCATGACTGACAACCTACCTGCCACTCCTCAGCTTTCAGCATGTGGCCTCTTTGCCATGGGAAGGTATAAAGTGTAAGTTTGGGAGGAAAACTGAAACACAGCCTCTTCTTTACAAGGCAAGATAGGAGCACGGTCATAATGGTTAGGATGCCCCTTCAGATTCCCTGTGTGACCATGGACCATCCTGGGATATTGCCATGTCAACAAACATCAGAATTAGCGATAGGAAAGCTGCTGTGTCAAATTCCAGTTTTGGCCAGAACTCTTAATTCTCTGTCCTCATAGCTCCTAAACTTGCTCTGCCCAAGGCACAGATGCCTAGTGGAACTCTCTTACAGGTTTCGCCTCCTGTGCCAAACCATCATTGCTCACAAGCTCTTCGACCATGTTGTGCTGGCCTTCATCTTCCTGAACTGCATCACAATTGCCCTGGAGAGACCACAGATTGAGCACAGAAGCACGGTGAGCACAATTACCTGCCACCTCCTTTTTAGCATAACCTCTAAGAGTAGTTCTTAAGCGTTCCCGACATTGGTATGACCTCTGGAAGAATGTCATCATTAAACACCAGCTCCCATTCATTTATTCAAATACCCAAGTATTAGTAATTAACATAGCGTGTGCTTTCCCTGCAGTGTCTTATAATGGGGCAACCTACTTTATAATACAGAAATCCTAGTTCCTTCTGTGTTGGAAAGTAAGAGAGTCCTTCAAGAACCTGCATAGAAGAGTTGAATGGCAAAAGGGACAAGGACTGGGAACTGAAAGACAGAAGTAGCTTTCATCCTGTACAAATGGCATGCCATCATTCATGTATGCTACTCTTGAGCTATTTTGGAGATGGCTCAAGCTTGCGAGTGAAATTACTTTTTCTGCTTGTCTGCCTTAGCTGACTTCCAGATTCCACTGCACTTGGATACAATCTGTGGTCAGTGCTCAGCAGCTCTTTGGGAAGAAGTCCTAGGTCAGTGCAGCAGGTCAGGACTGAGCAGCACTGGTAGAACAGGGCAGAGAGTACCTTGAAACCAGATTTGCAGATGAATTGCAAATCCCATCCACTATGCTCTTGGAGAGATGCACAGGATCCTGTCCCAGCTGTGGCACAGGGCTGAGCCGAGGTGTATCAGCTGAAAGCTGCCTAGCACTGACCTCAGCCAAGGGCACCTCCCTTATTTCCCCAACTTTCAGGTCCTTCACAGGATTGCAAAAGATATTAGCAGAGGGGCCTGCCAGAGTAACAAGAAGTCAAGATACATTTAAGGTCTTTATCTGTTTCTTTGTTTCGTTGCTTTGTTTTGTTTTCTAGGAGAGGATCTTTCTCACTGTGTCCAACTACATTTTCACAGCAATTTTTGTAGCTGAGATGACACTGAAGGTAAGTTACTGGAGATGGGCAGCTCAGGGCCTTTTTCCAGTGTCAAACATGGTTTATATTTGCTCAGCACCCTTTTAAAATCTATCCCTCTTTTCACTGTGCCAGGCCTTTCCTTTACCTTGGTAAAGGCAGATACTGCCTGGGGTTGAGTTCCGTCTTGTCAAGCACGGAGGGGATGTTTATCCTAGGCTTTAGATCCAATTGGATCTTAGTATCTGTGAAGGGTAGCTGGCCTTAAGATATGGATTTTGTGATGATGTCAAATGTCCATTCCCATTTTTCTGGAGCAAGAATGGGGAAATAACAACAATATTAATAACATGTTTTTAAATTAGATAATTATTCAGTAGGTGTCTAAGTACTTTGCAACAATCAGGAAACCTTGTTATTTCCTTCTTGTGAATGAGAAAGAGCCCTGAAAGTGTGTGCCTGAATTCATACCTGAATTTTGGTCATTATTTCCAGGGTGTTAAGCTCTCTCCACAGCCAGCAATTTCAGTAGCGCCTGCTGTTTTTGAGAACTGCTGACAAAAAAAGCTACTCCCTTTGAGCCAGTGTGTGGATTTTGGTGCCTGACTTTACCTCCCAGGTGATCCTTGAACAGGGACACTTGCGCCAGGTCTGTAGTATGGCAGGGAAAGGTTTCCTGCATATTCCCTGTCACTCAAGGAAGCAGAAAAAAGGTGAGAGGATGCCATGGCCCTGTTATTTCTGGAGTTATGTGCCACCACTTTCCCCAAAGACATTTTTCTTCACAGACATCCAGGTGAAAGGAAAACATTATGAGATGACACTCCAGTGACATCAGGAGCTGATAACTATTCCCCATCTTCCAACTTGCTCCATAGTTGCCCTCTACTGGGTAACATGGAGGAGCCATTTCACCCCCTTCCCTTTCCTCTCTCTTGCAGGTGGTCTCTCTAGGCCTGTATTTTGGGGACCAGGCTTATCTCCGCAGCAGTTGGAATGTCTTGGACGGCTTCTTGGTCTTCGTTTCTCTCATTGACATTGTGGTCTCAGTGGCCTCTGCTGGCGGTGCCAAAATCCTGGGGGTGCTACGAGTTCTCCGGCTGCTGCGCACCTTACGTCCCCTCCGGTCAGAATCCCACTGAGCCCTGCTCAGCCCCCTCTTCCCACTGGTTCTCCCCAGGAAGGGTGCCAGAGTCAGATCCATCTGTGCCAGGCAGTGTTGTCTTGGACACAGGGAGGTCCCCCTTAGCCATATGGGTCTGATGCTAGAGGTACCTCATCAGGCAACTAACCCACGGGAGAGAAAAGGCTATTTGTTTACAAGAGGGTCATCTCTACTGATGTGTCACTGCATAAGGAGAACAGGGGCCTGCTGCTTCTGAAAATGCTTAGCTTAGGCCAAACATCCCTGCCCTGCCCCTTTATCACTCTTCCCCTTCCTTCCCTTCTAGAGTCATCAGTCGAGCCCCTGGCCTGAAGCTGGTGGTGGAGACACTCATTTCTTCCCTCAAACCCATAGGAAACATTGTCCTCATCTGCTGCGCTTTCTTCATCATCTTTGGCATCCTAGGTGTGCAGGTAGGTTTTTACTGTCCATCAAACAGCCCTTGTATCCCCACCCCTACTACCATGGGCACCTGTACCCCAGGTCCTACAACAGACATAGAGAACCAAGCAGAACAGGAGGGATGGGCAAGCCAGGAAATTTTCTGCACCAGCTTTCCCCCATGAGCTGTCTCCCACATAATGAACCCATAGCCTTTGGCAAGGACAGCAAGTGCAGACTTTGTTGGATGTGAGAGAAAGAAGAAGACACTCATATCTGGCAGAAGCCGGATCAGGGTTTGGGTCAGCATTATAGGGAGAGCCCAGGGCTGGCACAGCACAGGGCTCACTGAGCACATCTGTGTCAGCCCACAAAGGCAAGCAGTTCAGTGCCTGCTTGCATGAACCCTGCCTCCAGTTAGCTCTGTTTCTCCCCCTCACTCTGAGCCCTAAATCCACCCACAACCTTCTTTTATTTTTTTATTTAATCCTCTTTATTTTTGGCAGTTGCATTGCAGAGGAGCAAGGGTGTCGGCGTTACTTCCATCTCAGGGAATGTGCTATACTTAGTCTTCTCTGATGCATCTGTACAAATGCACAATCCAGTACCTTCCATATGGGGAAAGGAGCCCTGGGCAGAAGAGCCACAGCAGTGCAGTGCAGTCTTGTCAAAAAAAAAAAAAAAAAAAAAAAAAAAAAAAAAAAAAAAAAAAAAAAAGAGGAGGTAAATGAGAAGAAGAGGATGTTTTTTTCTGGTTCTTTACCCTTAGATGAGATCTTTTCCCATCAGCACTCTCTGTAACTGGGAAGCAGGGAGGGAAGATTACTCTAGGGGACTGATTAGAAGATACTTTTTCTCTTTGTACCCATCTTTGTACCCAAAAAGGCTTCCCTAAGGGCTGTTGGATGGTAAGGACTTAAAATCACTGCTGTCTTGGGGGAATCGAGGAGGCTGAAAAGCCAGGTGTGAGTTTACAAGGGTGGTCCTGGCTCCTTAGCAATGTTTGAGCCCGTGCTCTTCATTGTGGTGATGGTGTGCCTGTTGTGCTCCACATGGCTTGTGGTCTTGCAGCCACCCAGCATCTCGGGAAGCTTTTGCACATCCCAGGGAGCATGGGGAACCCTGTGGGGAAAGGGGCTGATGGGGTCATTCCCCTCCTGCAGCTCTTCAAGGGCAAGTTCTACCACTGCCTGGGAGTCGACATCAGGAACATCACCAACCGGTCTGACTGCATGGCTGCCAACTACAAGTGGGTACACCACAAGTATAACTTCGACAATCTGGGACAGGTGAGTATGCCCACAGCCCCTGCCTCTGTCTCTTCCTATACATAGACTCCTCCCCAGGGCACAGATACAGTGTCTGGAAAGCCTGATCCCAGAAGGAGCAATTATTTGTCATGGGTATCTGTGCAGAAGCTGTGTCACTAGTGGGTTGGTATCAAGATGATGTTTGCAAGTTTGTAGGGGAAAGAAAAGTTGTAGCAGCAGAGAGCTTGATTTTCTCTTTTCTCCTGCCATGAAGCAGATGGTTTTCACAACCTCTCTCCTCTGCTGAGTCTGGCTGCACATGGCTTCCTGTTACCCCCTCCCTGTTCTCCACATGGGAAGGAGCAGGTTTTGATGTGTGCAGAGACACAGGCAGGAAGAGTATTTCAGTGCTGTGTGTGTTAGTCCATAAATGCATGGTTTTTTTCTCCCTGCCTGCCAGATGCACCTGCTCCACATCTGCTTTGCTTTGTATGTTGCAGGCTCTGATGTCCCTCTTTGTTCTGGCTTCCAAGGATGGCTGGGTCAATATTATGTATAATGGACTAGATGCTGTGGCTGTTGACCAGCAGGTACAAAGATTTCCTTTTGAAAGGACCATTTTCACTTTTCTTGGGCTAGTAAGGCAGAAGTATACTTTAACACCCTGCTTCAGATACCTCTCTCAAAGCAAGAGTCCCTTCCAGGGCCCTTCTGAATCCTTTGCTCATCTATCTGCAAGAGGTCAGGTCCGTGGACTTGCCTAGTTCATGCAGGGAGGTGCAGCTGTGCCTGTTTAGTGGGCCTCTGTAGTAATTCTTACCTTCTACTCAGTTTAGATCTTACAGCAGGCCTTTATCTATTTGTAACGATGGAGCAACAATGCCCTGTACTTTTCTGAGCATGCAGGCTCCCTCCTGGCCCACAGATAGTTATTTTAATGCCTTGTAAGGCAGGAGCTGTTGGGCTGCTGCCCACTGCATCCCTATTCCTTTACTGCTGAGACCATGACCAGCTCTGTGTTTCCCCTTCCTCCAGCCGGTGACCAACAACAACCCCTGGATGCTACTCTACTTCATCTCCTTCCTCCTCATTGTCAGCTTCTTTGTGCTCAACATGTTTGTGGGGGTGGTGGTGGAGAACTTCCACAAGTGCCGGCAGCACCAGGAGGCTGAGGAGGCACGCCGGCGGGAGGAGAAGCGCTTGCGACGCTTGGAGAAGAAGCGAAGGAGTAAGGCACAGCCTAAGTGTTTGTTTGGTTTGTAGGCCAAGGTTTTCTGAGAAAAACCTTTTCCTCTTCTTTTTCTTTCCTGATGGACTGGTCTCCAAAATACAGTGCTCATGGGCGTGCTCTCAGCCTTCCTCCCTGCACCACTGTTGTGCCACTACACACCTCACTAGGGCAGTCTGGGGAAGAGGGGTGGCTGATGAAATCTGCTAGGACTCCAGGAAAGCCACTGGGGCTTTAGCACGCTGCTCCTCAGGAGATAATGTACCAAAAATACCCCTGTACACATGCTGGTGAGCACTGTTGATACAGAGCATGCACACATCAATACACGTCCTGGGCTTGGGATAGTCCCACCTGGGCTTCCTGCAACTCAGCTGATGATTGAAGGAAGACCTGGACAGACCATCCTTTGCGTTTAACCCCAAATTTAAAGAAGAAGAAGGGGAAAAAAAAAAGAAAAAAGAGGAAGACCACTGTGTTTTGTTCCTGTTTTTTACCATAAGTGTTGCAGTGTCACTCCTTGGGATCCCAAATCCTCTGTGGTGAAGGAAACCTTCTTTTCCTGGTGTTTCTGTCCTCTTATGTGTTACCATTAGACATAAATTGCGAAGCGTATTTGCCCCTGGAAATCATCCCTACTACCCAGACTGATGGTTTTCTTACATTCACAGCCTGTGGGCATGCTTTCCCTTCCTCTGCTCCAGTTTTTCCCCTCTCTCCCGTGACACCCCAGGGCCTCTCCTTGAACCATCTGCTCCCTTTTTTCAGAAGTGATCTTAATTTGTCAGGATATGAAATGCTGATTTAGCACCATTCCCACAAACACAGACTAACAGATTTCCTTTCTAGCATTCCTTTCCTTATTGTTTTTCTACTTATTTTTTCCCCACTTCTTCTTTCTTCTTTTTTTTTATTTTTATTTTTTCTACATCTCCCCCCACTCCTTCCTATGTCCCTTATCTTTTACCTATCCTTTTCTGGTTTTTCTCTCTCTCACCTTCATTCCCTTTTCTTTCAACACCTGTCACCAGTCTTATGCCTTCTCCCTTCTCAGTGTTTCTTACTCATATCTTTCTTTCTTCCAATTTCTTCCTAACTCTGCCCATATCCCTCTTTCCGCTGAAGAGGCGCAGCGTTTGCCGTACTATGCTACCTACTGCCCCATACGCCTCCTTATTCATTCGGTCTGCACCAGCCACTATCTGGACATCTTCATCACTTTCATCATCTGCCTCAACGTGGTCACTATGTCCTTGGAGCACTACAACCAGCCTGTGGTGAGTGAGATCATGGACATGCGCCCTGCCTCTAGACATAATGTTACTTTGCTACAGCTCTCTGATGACCACTGCCCACCAGCATAAGTAGGACACTTGAGTGTCTCTAAAAGCTCCTGTTAAAATTTTTTAAGATTTACTGTAGTAGGCAAAGTTGGGTTCCTACTCAGACACTTGTTATCCGTTAAAATCAATAGAGCGAGGGCATCTAAGCAAGAGTCAGGCCCCTAGAAAGCATGGTGCAATTAGGTCTCTGTGCTTTATATTAGTAAGTGGATATGTGGGTCACCCAAATTTAGCTTCCTGCTCTGCTTTTTATGTTCCCCTGGATCCTAATAGGAGTGGTGGAAGCAGCAGTGTCCTCGGAGCTTCAGGCTTTGCATCACATTTCCAAATATCAGTCCAATTCCCCTGCCATATGGCCTGAGCTGAAAAAACTAAAGTGGCTGGTTGTGCATTATGGGATGGGATGTCTTTACCAAGCCACCTTTTTTTAGTAAGAGAAGCTGCAGGGCCAAAGTGCTGAGTAGAGTCTCTCTCAGCTGCAGAGGATGATTTCCAAGACAGCACCTTGGAGGCCAAATAAGTTTTACCTTTTGACTGGAGAAGACCGTGTACCTCAGTGTTCCTGGCAAAGCTCTAGATACCTTTGATGGAAACAATGTATGCTGCATATAACAAAGGAGCCTTCTGCCCCCATATGTAGAAAAAGCATTCATCATGACATCTACCCAGTGGCATTTCAGTTTGGTTTAGGCTGACAGCTCTGGTGTCTGAACAGGTTGTGCAGGGTAGCTCAGGTTTTGAGCAGGAGGTGATTCTGTTTGTCCTCATTCGAATCTACCACCAAGCTCCTCTGTTTCTTACCTATCTTGCCCAACTGCCCAGCTTTTATCTTGCCCTTCATGGTGCCCAGTTTTACTTTGCAGGAACCCTCAACTTTTATCTGTTGACATCTTCACATCAGGCCTTTGTTCCTGAACAAATCACTCCTCTTCCTTACTCCTCAGCTTCTTTTCCTGGAACACAGGTCTAGCCACGCCAGCCTGTTTTCAGGCTGTTAAACAATGTTCTTAAAGCTCTTAAAACCCTTCCAGTACAAAATGCCACCAAATGTTGCCCACCGCTCACGCTGGTGGTGGAGAAGGGGCAGCATGTAAAAGAACCAAAAGCCAGTCAGCTCAGAGGTATGACATATGCTGGCCCCAGACCAAGGCTCAGCAGGGTTTCCTCCGATCAGAGATGACCTGTATCCACAACTGGAGTAACCTTTATTCTTCAATCCTGGTTGATAGCTATGCCAGTGCCACTAACAAGGTGTCATCCAGGTGGCACAGGCTACTGGCAGAAGAGAAGGCTGATGGTATTTTGTGGATTCTTCTTGCAGTAGCCTTCTCCTCCCCATTATGCTGAACAGTACAGGAGAAAGCATCCTGATAAGAACATGGGGCAGAGGGGCCAGCTGGTGCTTGCTCTTAGTAGGCAGCATCCACATTCAAGTAGGTAGGAAGCATGGGATAGCTTCCCCACCTCACAATGAATACCTGGCACTTAGGAGAGTCCCTGTGCAGAGGAGATTTGTGCTTGATGTTGCTTTTGCCTAAATTCTTTACCCTCTTTTTCTGCTGGAAGTCCCTGGAGACCGCCCTCAAGTACTGCAACTACCTGTTCACCACCGTCTTTGTGTTTGAGGCAGTCCTCAAGCTGGTGGCATTTGGTCTGCGACGATTCTTCAAAGACAGGTGAGCAGGGGATTGTCAACCGTGGCTGTCGAACAGCTTGGTCTAGGGTGGAGGTTTTGAGGACAGTTCCCTATCTAGTGTGAGGTGGTGGCAGAGTGCCCTGACTGCCTCCCAGTTCTGCACAGCATGGACCTCACCTCAGTCTGCATGAGCTACAATGCCTAGGCAATAGTGAGAGTTGTCCAAAAACTGCCTCTTGGTTGGCATCTGCTGGTTAGGCTAGAAAGCAAAGGAGATGAGGTTAGAGAGAGACAATTTTTTTCCTGCCCTCGAGGCAAACTGTGAGCATGCTGAAGCAGAACATATATAACAAAGTTGATTCGAGGTAGTAAGGCCGTAAAAAGCTGAGCCCATTAGTCAATGCATAGCGCCACAGTAACACAGCTCCATGCTTTCAAATCAGGCTGCCTTGCCTCTGGCTGCTCAGGGTGTGTGCAAAGTGAATCTCTGTTTGTCTGCAAAAGCCCATGTAGGCTGACTCAGAGTGGGGCCTTGAACTCATACATAAAGAAATGTTTAGGTTGAAGTGGAAACAATTCACTTTGTTTTTCAGGGAAATGGAAGAAACTCTATCTTTCTTTATTGTCTTCAATTTTTCTTCTTAAGGTGGAACCAGCTAGACCTGGCCATTGTGCTACTGTCTGTCATGGGCATCACGTTGGAAGAGATTGAAATCAATGCTGCTCTCCCAATTAACCCCACTATCATCCGGATCATGAGGGTGCTGCGTATCGCCCGAGGTGAGACACTGACCAAAGGCAGGGTGCATGTGGCCATGGAACTGGGACTTGGTGCCATGACTCACTGAGCAGTGGCTGTAGAGTCATGGGCTAACCCTGCCCCCTGCCTTGGAGGAGCCTCTGGGGTGTCCTTTGTCACAACCCAGAAGGGATTCTTCTGGGATGTGATGAAGAACGCCCTGGAGGATAAGGCTTTCTGGTGACTTAGTGGTGAAGGACTAGGAGGATGGGCAGATCATGTGAGAACTGAACTTTTTCTGTTTCTTGTTTATGGGGCAAGCGTGGCAATGGTATATGAAGAAGAGGCCACAAAGCAGGTTGAAGTTTGAGCAGGCAGGGGCCTGAATCTTCCTGCTGGTGGCCAAGGTGTGCTGAGCTGGATTAACAGTGGTAGCTGGAGGAAGAGAAACTGATGGAAGGAAGAAATCCAAGCAGAGGGACAACTGGGGTACACATTGCTGAGAAAAGGAGGACTTGGTTGTAGTGCCTGGGTGAACCAGAAGTCCAACAGGCATGGGTGGCAGAAGCAGAGTATTTAGTAAAAAGGATATGGACTGGAGTAGAAGGAACAACTAGGGTTGTACAGTCAAAAGGGAAAAGGGGGGTGAGGTGAAAAATCCCATTTTTCTAGGGCAGGGGGAGACAGGACATCTGTCTTGTGCTATTGTCATTAGTAAGTCACACAACGGACAGACCTTCTGAGCTCAGTCTGAATCACACTTCTCTTGTGCTTGTTGTGGCAGTCCTGAAGCTACTGAAGATGGCCACAGGAATGCGAGCGCTGCTGGATACCGTTGTTCAAGCCCTGCCACAGGTAAAACAGACCAGCTTCCCAAAAGACTCCTCTGCTGTCCCTTTTTTCCAAAGGGCTGATTCTTGCGTCGCCTCAAAGATAGCGCCTACTGTGTTGTGCAGGCAACTGGCTGAAGGCCATGTCCAAATTTTCATGTCATTCAGGGGGGTACAGCTCACCTCACATCTCTGTTCTCCAGTGGGTGAATGAAATAAGGCTCGACTCCTGGATAAGGGCAGATTTCTTCCAATCACGTCTAGCTAGTGTCTAACTGTTTGCGGTTAGTCCTCAGCTCCTTTCTCTCCTCTCCATAAGCAGAGAAGAGTAACTGGCAACCATTTCAGGAGGAAAGGAAGTCTTTGTGTCATTGCCCCTCTTACCCTTCCCTGCATGTGCTCCCTTTTCCCCCTTCTCTTTCATTCGCACTCTCGTCACATCTTTTCTTAGCAACTGCCTGCCCCTTCCTTCTTTTTCTTCTTTTCTCCTCCTGGATCCCTTTGTGTTTCTGAGCCTCTCATGTATGAGAAGCAGTGACATGCTCTGTTGTGGCTCACGCAGCCGGCAGTTAAGTGTCTACTGCAAGACAGCTAGACAGAAGGATTTCATGAGCTGTGAGCGGCAGCTGTTCCCGAATGAGATGCTGACACAGTGCTTTACACAGGCTTCAAACCCACTGTGAGCATCCTCCATGATGGATGAGCAGCCAGGGAGTCTGGGCCCCTTCCCTTTGGATTGTTAAGAGAGAATTGTTATGCAAGAAGTAATGGCACCAAGTGGCTCTACTGATCATACATCAGGCCATTCCCCTGGCAGGCCCTGAGAAGGCAACTATATTGCATGATATCAAAATGCACAGGCATTTGTCAGTTGATTTATCAGCTAATGTGGCAGTGCTGGTGAGTGATGATGAGCTGAGATTTAGTCTGAAAGCAGCATGAGTAGTTACCCAAGGAATTTACTTCTGATGTTGATGACAACAAATGTCAATCTGAAAAAGAGGAATCTGATTGCACAAAAGTGAGAGGGGAACTCTGTGATCTTTTATAGATCTTGAGCTCTGTCTGATCTCCCATGCTCTTTATTAAACAATTATTTGTGGTTAATAATAGTAGTAACAATAACACAATAATAATAATTCATATGTAGGATGTATAATATCATAATTTAGGATACTTGTGGGCTGAGATACACTGAACAGTGGAAGGAATGGGAGATTAGGGATGTTCTTATAGCAGGCAGATTTGGACCAGTAACATTTGTTAGTTCTGGCTCTGCTGCCCCAGGCTGGCTCAGTGAAGCTTCTTTGCACCTTGCTCTTTTCCATTCCAGGAGCCACAGGAGATGATTTTTCTCAGGCAAGGGTCTGGAATGGAGCAGGTCTTCAGATCCAGCATCTACATGTCTGTGGCATGTTTATTCTGCAACCCAGATAAATGCACACAGATGCACACAGAGCTGGATGAAATAGTATCCGTAAACCTTTGGTAAGAGGACTCTGCAATATATTTGCACTTAAATGATGAGACTCAACGTCTATACCCAAACTATAGAGAATAAATAAGAGAGTAGGAAATATTCATATTCCTGTCACATAGATGGAGAAACTGAGTCATCAGAGAGTAAAGTGTTTTGCAAAGAGCATGGGTGGGATCTGTGAGTCCCTGTTTCTAGTCCTAGCCACAAATATATTCTTTCATACTTTGTAAATTCTGACTTTTCTCTCTCCAATTTGCCTACAACTCCTTTGCTAACCAAGTTGGTGGGTCAGGTCTTTTGGAGGCCATTAATATCTGCCACAAAACAAGCAGATGTCAGAAGGTTTGGCCTCTAGGTATTTCCTGGGTGGTAGTAACAAGCAGCACTTGATCCCTCCAGCATCAAAGTCTGTGATCAATGTACTCCTATTGACTGGCTTTTACTTCCTCCTGTAGTAAGGCTGGCTTTGGTTAATAAAGTTGTGTAACAGGAATGAAAAATAACTCCATAGCTGTGTAAAAATCCACACTTTAAGGGCTAAAATCCACCAGTTTCACTGTTAAAAGAATAAATTTAGTCTCCGTATTTTATACACTGGGTCTTTGGGGGACAGTTGCATTATCTGTAATATTATTCTCCTAGATTTATTGACTTTGCCAAAAGAAGTAGTTTAAAATAAGCTGTCCTTTCCCTTGCGCTTTTTCCTCTTCTTGACCTTTCTCTTTTTGTTCCTAGAGCACAGACTCACATCAGGGATTTTGGCTTGCTAATGGCATACAAGGCATCTCCAATTGTCCCGTTTCAACTCCCTTCCTGTCTTTGTTATACTGCAGCAATTCTTAATAGTGAATAGAGCTTTAATTTTAAAGAGCCCTTTGGAAATGTAGTCTTTAGCTAAGTTTTATTAACTTCTTTTTCTTAATGCCCTGTAGACACAGACCTAGTGGTGTGTGTTTACAGCATTGACTATGGTGTCCAATTTAGTCATCAGAAATAATTTCTTCCACTGAGTATGTAGGGAGCCAGAATCTGGCAGCCCGGGGGAGTGGGTGGGCTGAATCATTTATTTCTCTGCTGAATTTGGATGGCACAGCAGTTACAATGACTAAATTAGACTTCTGAAGTGCATGATCCTAACAAAGGCCCAGTGACCACACTCATTTAGACCAGAAACTTTTCTGTTCTTCAAAAACACCCATATGCCAGTTAGGTTTTTCCGTGACTTCTCTTGTTCCACCAACACTGTGCTAACCATTACTATAATTTTCTGCTACTGATCAACCTACTTCTTCCAAAACCCACTCCAGCTCCTGACATGTAATCTGACTGCCCCACGTGTGGGGATGGAGGAGATTCAGAGGCAAGCTGTGATTTGGGAGAGTGAGGGCTGGGTGGCAGTGCCCATATTGCTGCTGCATTTTTGCGCCATGAAGAAGCAATCCTGTCATGGGCAGGCTTCCCAACAGCAGCCACTGAAGGTCCAGAAGTCAGGCTTTGACCTATTATTCATGAGATGCATAAGTAGCTCTGCTTTCTCTCTTGACTCCTTCGTAATCCCCTCTCTTCTCCTCCTTCTCAACACACATCTTCAAAGTACGTCTTTACTCTTCTTCCTTCCCACCTGCCTACTCCTCCCACAAGCCTTGATGTAACCTCCACTTGTAGCTGGTGCTGGTGTACCTGTGCCCCTGTCTCCTTGGAACATGTTCTTGCACTGTTCACATGATCATAACTTCAAGGGATTTAGGCAGTTTGGTGGGGCATGTAGCACTGCAGGGCATGTCTCCATGCTCTGGCTCACAGCTTGTCCTTCACCCAACCAAACTGGCTTCACCTTCTGTGCTCCTGCTCCAATATGCTTGTCTCCAACTGTCCCAGAAACTGCACACTTCAGTCAACTCTGGCCAGAGCTTGTGCTGGAGTGAAGGCAACTAAATAAAGACTCCAGCTGCAACTGGAGCCACGACCGATGATTTCCCTAGCGTTGAGCAATTGTTTGGTTGCATTTGTACACTGTGAATTCACTGCCGTTCTCTTCAGGCTCTGAAAGGCAGAAACACTTGCCTGTACAGCTGAAATGAGTTTTGGGATAGGCTGACCATGCCCTTTGCTTTCAGGTGGGAAACCTTGGACTTCTTTTCATGCTCCTCTTTTTCATCTACGCTGCTCTGGGAGTGGAGCTCTTTGGAAAACTGGGTAAGTCTCAAGCAGACCACGCTCCAGTGTGAGCTACAGACCTGCTGGTTGAGGTTTCTCAAAATCAGTACTCTTTAATAAAGGGACTGAATTATTTGATGGACTTTATTATCTCATATGCATAATTGATATAAGAGGAATTTCCTCTAAATTTTTGTTGTCCTAACAGTCTAACAAAATAAAAGCAACCTCTAGTTTCTCTTATATTCTTAGACATTTGCTTTTCCTGCACTGTATTCCTTGATGTTGCCTTTAAGATTACAAGAAAAAGTTAGGGAAAGTTTATTTATGTCTCTTGCCATGGAGCACTGATCAAGAAGAAAGGCAGCACAATGACATATTCAGAGGATGCTCCTGAGCAACTGAGTACACCGCATGATATCCCAGGGCTAGGCCATCAGGGATTTTTCTGTATTGATGGCCAACAGCCAATGGTTGGGCAGGATGCTGACAGCATTACCTGAAGTCTTCAGGCTGTGAATTTGTGTTGTTGATCTCAGGGCTGGTAATGTATCCTCCACTGAGTGCTGCAATCCCCTTTTTTTCAGTATGCAATGATGAGAACCCCTGTGAGGGCATGAGCCGCCATGCCACCTTTGAGAACTTCGGGATGGCCTTCCTCACACTTTTCCAGGTGTCCACAGGCGACAACTGGAATGGGATCATGAAGGTAACTGCCTTTGGGGCAAGAATCTCCTACTTTTGGGGAGAAGTTCTGATGTATGCTCTGTTCAGCACTGCTTGGGCTTGCAAAGGAAAGGAGCACACAAACTGGGTTGATAGATAAGGTCCCTGCTTGGTCTAGAGTCTCTCTCCCCACTGTGGTAACTCAAACCTTGGGCTCATCTAGTCCTAGAGGCATCTGATTGAGGAACTGCCAATTTTCCTAGGGAGGAACAAGACAGCTGTCCAGGCTAAGAGGAAATATCCACTGTGGTAAGGTCTGTCATCAAAGCTGAGCATAGGACATGTGTGTTGGACATGGCACTCATCTGCAGAGCTACCAGAAAAAATCAAAAATAAATACTTCCTTCCTGCAGAGGACACAGAGAAAGAAAAGTTTTTTGATCACATTCAGTGCTTTTGAGTCTGGAGGGGAGAAGACAGTACCAGACTGCTCATTTTTGGTCTTGCTCACATGTGTGGGGCTACAGCAGCAGCAACATGTGATGGTCTGAAAGTAGTTTGCTCCATATGCCTCTGGATGTTTTCCCTCTGAAGCAGATAGCATATGCACAGATAGTGTCCCAGATTCTTTGGGGACCTCATTATCCCAACAGGTATGGCATGATAGAAGTGTTTGCCTTGTTCTTTCCATTGGCATCAGTGATTTTTGGCAGGAAGAACAACCAATATTTTTATTCTTACTTTAGTTTTTTCTTCCTTCCATCGTTCCCTCTCAAACCCAACTTCCCCTCAAGGATACTTTGCGTGACTGCAGCCACGATGACCGGAGCTGCCTCAGCAACCTGCAGTTCATCTCCCCACTGTACTTTGTCAGCTTTGTGCTCACAGCCCAGTTTGTCCTCATCAACGTGGTGGTAGCCGTGCTCATGAAACATCTTGACGACAGCAACAAGGAGGCCCAGGAGGATGCAGAAATGGATGCTGAGCTTGAGCTGGAAATTTCTCATGGGCTGTGCTCCCGCAAGTCAGGCTCTCCAAATTCAGGACAGGGAAAAGGAGCAGGAACAGGAGGAGATGGTGGTCGAACAGATCCTGAAGGACATCTGTGCATGAGATGTTACTCTCCAGCCCAGGTGAGTACACCTTTGAGCTTGCTAACGAAACTGCAGCAAGTAGCTGTGGGTAGAAGCTGGGCAGCCTAGATGACTGAGGGCTTAGCAGTAGCAGACAGAGTCTTCCACCTCAGGGTGAAAGGTTTGCTTTTAGCAGTAGACTTCTGAGTTGGTAGCATCACGCAGGGACAAGGCTGGAACGGCAGTGTGTCCTGTTTATTGTCATCATGGTGTAGGAACCTAAGGGCCAGCAGAGGAGGGATGGAGCAGATTAGCTAAAGGTGTGACAGGAGCAAATTTGAGATGGGAGCTCAGGAGATGAGTGCAGGGGAAATGGCATATGGAGAGTGAGGCACTCCAGAAATGCTGAAAGGGAGGTGTGAGCAGTGCTGGGATGCACTGAAAGTGAGTGAAGACTGTCCCTCATTTTTTATTTTCTTTTTTTTTTGCATTGAACTCTGGCACCTTTACACAACCTATGGAGCAAGTGTTCCCCCAGTGACCCTGTGCAAGTACCTGCAGAACAAGATGCTGCTCCAGATGAGTCAGGGTGGAGAACCCATCCCCAAATTCACATGAAACTTTAAAGCAAAAAACTCGACATTCTTAAAATGATCTCTCCCGTCCTCCCCCCTTTCTTGTCCCCTAGGAGAACTTATGGCTGGACAGTGTCTCTTTAATTATTAAGGACTCCTTCGACGGGGAGTTAATGATCATCGATAACCTATCGGGCTCCGTCTTCCACCATTACTCCTCGCCGGCCATGTGCGAGAAGTGTAACCATGACAAGCAAGAGGTAACCTGCGTACGAGGATGTGTGAGGGGACCCTCCCCCCAGGGCCTGCACACCCACACCCACATGCCCACAGGTCGTCCGATGTGTGCTCCTGACTGTAGACTGTGTAGACAGTAGACCTTGTTGACCTGTGTTTGTTATTTGTTGTGAAGTGCTGATACTGCCTCTAGTGCAGGCCTGCCCTGTTCAGCCACAGGTGGATGTTTGAGGTGGTGGACAAGTGAGACGTGACGGGACACAGGTCAGGAGGGACCAAATGACCTATAGAGAAATGATTATGAAGGCATCCTGGCAGCTCTTGTAGTGTTCAATTCTGCAAGGAAAGGCTAGGTCCAAGCTCATGTTGTATGGAGGACTCAAAGGATCTCACCCCAATGACAGCACTCAGAAGCAATTCAGTAGGAGATTTAAGCATGTGTTTTGTCCTTGTTTTAAACACGTGCTTGTTTATTCCCTGTTGAGGTCGATGAATTAAGCACATGTTTAAATGCCTTGTTGAGTAGAGTCACCCTCTGTGAGCAAGGATTGGTTTGTGGTAAAAACCAGTTAATTAGTTTGAGCAAAACCTAAATAAAAATGGGCCCACTGAGAAAGTTTGTTAGCTGACAAACGGGTTGTTGTTAAGAGCGGGACACCAAATGACTTAGATTTGAGCTTCTAAAGTTGGTACATGCTTTGGAGAACTACTTCCTAAGATATTCGTCTTTTCAGGTTGTGAAATTTAGGAACAAAGTAGTCTGGGAGGAGTAGAATTAATTTTATTTCTGAAATAATTTTATTGGATTTAAGTTCTCCAATTTTGTGTGGTCAGACTTGTGGCAGTAGTGTGGCTTATCTAACAGTAAGTTGGTGCATCAGTGGCAATCTTCATTGTCTCCTTCCCCATAACTAACTTGATATGTTGCTATTGCTTATAAAGAAACAAGGAAACTTGGGAAATAAGCTCTTATTGGCAAGTTACTCTATCCATGTTTGAAGAAAGCATTCTTTTGTTTGGCTTCAGATGCCTAGTTCCGATGTTCTAATTTTTTCTCAATTTTTCAGCTATCTGCCCATCCCCATAACTTCCCTTTGAAAGTACCAAAATGCAAACATCGCTGTAGTTTATTATTATTGCAACACTTCACAAATGGATGCTTCATTAGTGCAACCAAATAACTAGTTTTCAATTAACTGCAATTTCCACTGCTTTACTTAAGTCCTTATGTTCAGCAATTGGTGCTCAGCTTTCTCAGCAAATGAGATCTCCTAAGGCATTCCACAATGATTACCCCAAAATTAAGTTATTTGCAGCTACTTTGCTACATTTTAAAACCTTCCAGTCTTCAGTAGCCCACTTAGGAATGAAGACAACCACACGGTTTTTTACCTTTCCATCAAGAACACTGGGTAGCAAAATCTTCAAGTGCAACCCACAGCCACAGCAGAGTTTGATATAATAATCACAGCTGAAGAATTATTCTTAGATCGTATTTTCTAATAGTTGTTATAGACCCATAAATTATTTTTCAAAGTTGACATTTCAGTACATCTGAAATGTGGATTTGAAAAGAAATTATCTATATATGCAAGAATAACTTTAGTAATAAAATGTAAGTATTTTGTGTCTGATGATATGAATCAAAACTACAGCTCAGGATTTTTAGTCATAATTGATCATGACCTTCTCTTCATGTTCCATAGTAAAAAAACATTGAGGAAATTTTTTTCAACAGGAAATCACTTTATGGATATGTAGCTAACATCAGAAATGCACAGTCATTGAATTAGAGTTGACTCTGCTACATCAACAAATTCAAATGGGTATTGTACACACAGACAGAACTGTACAGTCTCAGAAGCAATTGACAGCAAGTTACATAGGCAAAACAGTTTTTATCTAGTCTTCTTCAATACATATGTGTTCAAAAAAACCAGTATGCTTACTGTCCTCCATATCACCCTTGACTCTGCCCTTGTGACAAAAATCACTTATTAGCCAAAAATGTTCACTCGGATTTCATTGGTAGATTAATTAACCAAGATGCCGAGCACAGTGAATGGACACAACATTTAAACATATGCTCAAACTTGTGCTAATTTCTTTTGTGGCATTGAGCCCAGCACCTTTCCCAGTTATGCTCCTGACACTTCATTTTCAAACCAATTATTTGTTCGATTAAGAATTTTTGTAATCACAGGTTTGTTTTTAAAGTTATATCTATAACTAGTTATTTTCTGAGGGATATATGTGCATGGTTCAGTGTCTCAGGTTGACATTCCTGGCAGTTTTCATGGATTATGATCTAGTGACCAGCCCCTTCTCCCCCCACTGCAATTTTTAAAACTTTTTTGTTCCTCATCTTTGGTCAGCAAATTTTAAAATATTCTACAGTAAGGGAAGCAATAAGAACAAAACCTTCTTCTTTCATGGTGCTAACCTCTTCTCTTGTCATTGCTATCCTTCCATTCTTGGGATGGTTGACAGACATTTGTGTATTGGTGGCTGAAGTGTGTTTAACTACTGGTAGGAGTTTGTCAGTGAACACTAGTGAAATAGGTTTCCCCACCTGCAGTTTATCTGTTCATGACTTTGTTGATTATGTTTTTTGTGTAGATCCCAGGTGAATTTTTAAGCAGTGACAAACAGACGATTGTGACTTTTGTTGAAATCCTTTTTTTTATGGATGGAGAAGGTAGTCACAGATGTTACTTCGTTTCACGCTCGTGTCTCTACAAGCACAGCTGTAAGGCTGTTTTGGTGTGACAACCTCTTAGGCGAGTAATAGATAAGTGCACACATTAAGCTGGACTGAAGGAAGACTGTGTTTCTTCACACAAGTAGTTGCTGACTGGTGGTTGTGTAGCGTGCTTGATATAAATTCACTGTGGGCTCTCTGTGTGTTGGTGCTCTGAGGAGCAGTTGTTGGTTTTGTGCTCTCTTCATGGTGGAATGGCACCATGTTCCTGTGTCAGGATCTCTCAAATAAAGATGTCATTTGTGCCCTTTGTCTAAATCCATCTCTGGTTTTCCATCCCATTTGTTTAAAGTGCATTATCCCTCAGATGGAGACCTCTTCCACTCTCTGGCATTGGCACAAGCCACTAAACTTCCAGCTCAAAAGAATCTTCTCTCCAAATGTTTCACCTGCTGTCATGGCACAAAAGCCGTACCTGCCTCTTGCAAACACAACCACATGGCCAGAAAGATACATGGCCAGGAAGCAAGCTGTCCTCATTGAGACAACCCAGAATATAGCTCTCAAAAGTTAGCTGCTGTTGGTGCGAACTGGTGGGACTCTAGAGCTCAGTGACAGAAATCCAAGCACCGGAGGGACAAAGCAACTGCAGTTGCTTTTCAGGCATTGTGAGAAACAGTTGTCAGGCAGAGGGGGTTTGAAAGCTTGGAGGTAAGAGGATGGGAGAGGGGCACATGTGGTATGAAACAGGCCAGGATTAAGCAAGGTCAGGCATGGGACTGGAGGAGAGGCACAAGGATAAGAAAGATGCAGTGGCCAGACTTGCAAGAGAGCGCACGTATGAGTGGGCGGGAGGGGTGAGTTTAGGGATGAAGAACAAGATGGGAGATAGTGTTAGGTGAAGCCTTGGGTAGGTTAGAGTGGAGGAGATAGGGAAGACCAAGGACAGCTGGAGGGAAACAGGGTTTCAGTAATGAAGGTAAGAGAAAATGAAACGCATGATACTGGCATGAACTGCAAGAGGCATGACTATCCCTGGAATGAAAGCACCTTCATGTTTAAGCAGGGCTGTCTGCGGTGCCTTCAGAGAGAGGGGTTCACTCCTCATCCCTCAGCAGAGCAGGCTGCTTTGTCACTGGCCTGAGGGAACCCTCTGCCTGCCTGGCTTTACTTGCAGAACCTTGGGCCAACTGTATTGCTGTGACAGATTCAGGACTTTTCTTCCAATTCTGGCACTAGAGGAGCATGGACTGGTGGTGGGCTGCTTGCAGATCATCATATTTTCAACCTTCTTTAAAAAGTGATTTCTCCTGCCCAGCCCAGGTCTGGGTTAGGCAGTTCCTGATGTATCCAAGGGACTATAACCTAAAATTGATCTCGGGTCCACAGGCTCTCACTTATCCACCATAAACAGTGTGGCTGCTTGAAATGTGAATGCCAGGCATGACCTGTGATAGCTCCTTTCCCTTCCTGCAGGTCCAGCTGGCTGAAATGGAAGCATTATCCCTCAACTCAGACAAGTCCTCTTCCATCCTTCTAGGAGATGAGTCAGACAATCGAAACACTTCTCAGCTGAGTCCTAAGCAGATCAAGGTCAGCCCCAGGTGGTCATGGGCATGTTGCACCGTGCACTGTATTTATGCCCTTGCTCATTTCAAGTGCTCTGTATTCATCCAGGAGTCCCTGCTGAGGAATATAATTCTGGTCATTTTTCGAGAGCTTCTCCATAGAGACATACCATGGAGAAGGATTTGAGGAGAACAAAAGGATATATATTTTTGAAAGTTCTCTTCACTACTGTTAATAACTTCCTCTGAATGAGTCTAAATTTAGGGAATTTGGGTGGGAAAACTGAGCATCTCTTAGCTAGTTTGAAGGTTTATCAGAATCAGCTCTTTCTGAGGCTTTGACAAGTCTGCTCTACCATCTGCCATTAAATTTCACAAGGCTTTGCCCTCACTAATTTTCTTCCAGCAGGATGGCCAGGACAGCCCTGACTTCAGTGGGGCAGAAAATCTTGGGGAATGCCTGCTCCCAGCAACCAGTGAGAATGGCT
This sequence comes from Empidonax traillii, assembly GCF_003031625.1. Lineage (NCBI taxonomy): Eukaryota > Metazoa > Chordata > Aves > Passeriformes > Tyrannidae > Empidonax > Empidonax traillii. The sequence continues at coordinate 353,320 of NW_020955248.1, read as the reverse complement.
CTACAAACCCAGACAGTTACCTATGTGAAATGGAGAATACTCCTTTAAACACAGTCCAGTCTTGGCTAAAGCATGAAACTACCAAAGGTGAGCACAGTTCTCATCATTCTCCAGGTCTGCTGAAAGTGTGGGTTGGTTCAGCTCTTTTGTCTTTCTCCTGCTTCCCCTCTACCAGGAATGGAGTTAATGTGACGTGGGGCTACACTAACCAGGAATTAGCTTTCAGTTTGCTGATCTTCAGGAATCGTGTGAGGAGCAGTTCCTTCTTTAGCTGCTAGATACTGTATCTTACCTCAGACATGACTATGAGAAGTTTTGTAAAAGAGCTGATCCCCATTCACAGTAGCGTGCCTATGCATGGTCAGAGATGAGTAGGGACAGATTCCCTTGACATGCCAGCTGGATGAATTGTGCTTACTCAGCACAATAAAAAAACACTGCTGCCCCCTGCCACCAGGCATAGTTTTAGAGAATGTGTAATACATGTCTGTCCTTGGTGGAAGTGCTCCAGCTCTACTCTAGAGCATGCTCTGGTCTCCTGTGGTCCCCACATTCCCAAACCACCACTTTATTTATCTCCCTTCAACCCTTGCCTTGCAGGACCTGGGATGAAAATCCTATAGCACTGATACATACTTTGGAGAGCAACAGCAGGGGCAAGCTGGGCTGTCACTTTATGACTCTTAGCCGTGTTAGGTCTTGTGGGTCTGGTGCAGGTTTTTGTGCAAATGGTCATGGGCATGTTACACTAGACTGGTCTGAACACAAGACTGAGGCTTCTTGGCCAGGAGTGCATGTCACTGAATATCCTTTGTACACTGAACTTGAGGACTCTCAGTGTAACAGCAGCAAAGGCACCAAATCAAATCAGAGGGCTCTTAAACTTTCTTTTCCTTCTATTTCTGTTCTCTTCCCCTTTTTTGGTGCTCTGTCAGTCCCTCCCAGCCCCTTCTCTCCAGGTGCATCTTGCCCCCTGTTACCTGTACCAGCAGAATTTTTCCACCCAGCCATGTCTGCCACCCAGACAGGGCCTGAGAAGGTCTCGAGTCCACATAACCTTCCTAAGATCTCTCTGCAAGGCTCATGGGCATCACTGAGGTCTCCAAGCGTGAACTGTTCACTTCTTCAACAGGTGAGGAAACTCTTCTTCCCTCTGCTAGGAAAACTCACATCGCACCTAAACGGGTGAGGGGGCTGAACGAGGACAAGGGCAAAGGAAAGACAGAGGCAGCTGTGAACATGGGCTGGGTAACCTGGATCTGTTGGAGGAGCACAGTGGACTGCAGAATGCAGGGAGGCTGGGGAGAAGAGAGGATAGCACAGCAAAGGGGTGTATATAGCTTTCACCCCATCAAGTCATATATTCTGCTGCTTTGGATCAACAAATAGTTTGACAGCTGCAGTGAGCCCCACATGAAGATGAAATCACATCACTTTGTAGCTCACCCCTGGGTCCCTGGCACTGAGTGTGATGCAGACACCTGCATGCACAGCAGCCACAGTGTGAGCCAGGGAGATGACAGCTGCACAGCTTCCTTGGGTCCTCTTACCACCATGACTCCAGATCACACACCTTCTTGGTTGGACCAGGCTTCGACTCACCTACATCCTCCACAGCCCCTAGTGCCACATCCACACACTGTGTCCCTAAGCTCACTGTTTTCCCCTGCCCACATGCTCTCACATCCCAGGAAGGTCCTATCTCTTTCTGAAAAAGCAGCCATTTCTCACTAGTGAAAGAGAAAAATAAAAGCATTGGGGGAAGATCAAGTGTCTCTGAAGAGCAGAGGAGGCAGAGATGAAAGCCCAGTAGAGATCCCTGTTACTGTTCTTGGAAGATACTCCAGGAACAGGGAGACTCTATTCCAGAGAAACTAAAAAATAAAATCAGATGTTATCCAGCTACATGTGACAGACACTGTTGGTACAGTACAAATGTGTGTAAATTCACCAAGGATAAATTAAGCCTTCATGTGAGACCACTGAGTCGTTGCAGTGTTGAAACTTTTGGTTTAAGTTAAGACACAAAGAGGAAGAGCTCTGGAGCTGGCATACCACTGGGACAAAATACTGAATTATTGTAAAGGAGAAATTGGTAAACTTCTGATTATGTGATGCAGACTGTGTTGAATAACTGGTCCAGGAAACTGCTTCCAATCCTACATGTATCATTTCCAGTGCAGTGTCCCAGTGATGATCTCTTAGCACAGACCAATTTTCTAGAAACAACTGAAATGCTGCTTAACTAGCTGAGACCTGACACAAGGAAATTAAAGCTGTTTCCTTTTCCTGTTGGAAAGGGACCCCACCTTTCTGCCCTAAATACCATCATTACTATTAGTGCTGGTCAGAAGAACCATGAGGACTCTTTTCTCTCCCCAAATATGACTGATTTTTTTTAATGAGCAGAGGTATATGTGTGAAAGTCCCCTAATTCCTGTCCAGCTGATAGTTTTGATGTGTTCATAGCCTGTACGCCAGGTTTATAGGGAAGCCAAGAGTGAGGACCCACAGGGAACCTCTGCTCCACTGCCCCCCTGGACCATCAGTGCTCAGGGAGAGCCTAGTGGCAGGGGCTGCAGAGCTCACAACTCCCCAGCTTCCCTTCCCTTTGGTGGAGCACTTCACATGGGAGGCCTAGACTCACCCTGGAGTAGAATTAAATCAGTTTAAAATATTGAAACCTTTCCTCCTCCTTACCGAGAAGGAAATCCCTTTGGGCAAGCTGCAGAGCTGGTGCTTTGTAGCATTGCTTATGTGGTTTATAGCTGCCCTTCCCAGCAGAGGAGAGTGGGAGAGGAATCCGAGTTTTTCCCCTTTCCTGTGGTTTATTTTCACACCCCAAAGTGCTCCTAAAACAAATAAGGCAAAGTCTCTTGCCCACTGCCCATCTGCTTCCTGAGAACCGTGTTTTCACATTCCTGCTCCCCAGCCGCCTGACAGTGATACGTCGCTGGACAGCCAGAGCAGCAGCTCGGCAGGCAGCCTGCAGACCACGCTGGAGGACAGCCTCAATCTCAGCGACTCTCCCCAGTGCACCCTGGACCTCCCGGTGGCCCTGTGTCCCATGCCAGCTGCGGGCAGCCAAAGACCCCTGGCAGCCCCCCTCTCCCCTGCCTCCCGCCGCCGGAGCCTGCGGGGCCGGGGGCTCTTCAACCTGCGAAGTATGTGTCGTCATCAGCGCAGCCACAGCAGCGGTGGGAGCACCAGTCCTGGCTGCACTCACCATGACTCCATGGACCCCTCTGATGAAGAGGGGGCGGGCAGCAGCCTGCGGGGGGGTGGCAACAACAGCGAGCCCTCGGAGACCCTCAGCAGCCTCTCGCTGACCTCCCTCTTCTCACCCCCACCACCAGGGCTGACCGTGGTGAAGAAGTGCAGCAGCACCAGCAGCCTCCACGCCAGCCCCTCGCCCCGCCGCCCCCCCACCCACCACACCAAGCCCTTCTACACCGTTGACCCCCGGGGCTTCCTCTCAATGCCGTCCTGGGTGACAGACTTCTGCAAGGACACCCCCTCACCCAGGGAAGGAGAGGAGATAGACGGCCCTGGCAGACTGGGGACAGGGGGCCGCAGCTCCCCGCTCCCTTCTGAGCTGGAGCTGGGCGATGGTGTCAGCAAGAGAAACAGATGAGGGTCCCTGAGGTGCAGGGAGGGAGCATTCGGCCGCTGGCATGGGGAGCATGTTTCACTAGCTTCTCCCCAGCAGCAATTCCAAAGGATTTGCAAGAAAACGAAACAGGCAAACATAAATTTATAAATATATATATAGGTAAATATATATATATATAATATATATATATATATAAAATAAATACTCTGGTACCGTACCTCAGAGGCGTGGGAGAGTGCAAGCAATACGGGAATGGTCCTGCCTAAGGCAAGACCTGGACCATCACCACAGAGACTATAGTGACAAGAAGAGGCCATGGGGCTTGTAGGGTCAGGCCCCTCCAGCCAGGTGACTGCCACGTGGCAGCTGTTTAGTTATATACATATACATATATAGAGAGATCAATTTATTTATTTTTTTTACCAAGAGATTATGAATTTCAGAAAGTACTAAGGAGGAACGAGCAAAGAGGGGCCGAAGGAGCTGCAACACCAAACAGGCAGGGTGGGCGCGAAGGGAAGGGAAGCAGGGTGAGCAGCAAGGGAAGAGCTTGCCTTGCCTGTTTCTGGGAACTTCCTTATTGTCCATACTTCCATTTCAAACATTAAAAATTGTGGGCCAGATCTTCATGGCAAGTGTAAATTGGCAAAACATGATTGTGTGCTGTTGGTGTAAAGCAGCAGAGCTCTGGCTCAAGGTGGATTCACGCTGATTTACAGCAGGTGAAAATCTGGCCCCAGCAGCAGGGAAAAGCGAACAGCCATGGAGCACGGGAAACATTCTGAGGTGAAAAGCCTCACTTTGAAAGGAATGTGTGAACACATCAGGCATGATCATGGAAAGAGGGGATGGAGGCTACATGGCGTATTTTTGTTGCTGTTTTGTTGCGTTTGTCTTTTTCATTTTTCAAAGAAGGAAAACTACTGAGGGAAAAAATTACAAGACTCATGAAGAAATTTGAAGTGGGAGAAGCAGGACAGAAGGAAGGCGGGAGGTAAAAAGGGGAGAGCAAATTGAACTTTTCCTCCTTTCATTTAGAGTAATTGTGATTTTTTTTTTTTTTTTTAGAAGCCCAAAGGTGCAAAAATCAACCCTAGAAAAACCTATCTGTTATTTTTGTATGTATAGCTATATATATTAAAAGCAAACAAAAACTAGAATATTAAAAAATATATAAAAGCAAAGGGGGCTTCAACAACACAAAACTCAGTCAGTTCCCTGGCCGAGAGCTAACCCTGTTCCAAGTTCTAGTGGGAAGACCCAACAAGGGCAGTCTCAGCTCAGTGGTGATTCTGCCTCTTCTCCAGCATCATCCTTTGGAGTTTTCCTGATTTGCATCAGTGTAGCTGGGACCAGAGTCCTGTTAACTGCCAACTGTGGACATGGAGAGCAGGGAATACTAATGTGTGTGTGTATGTGTGTGTGTGTGCATAAATTGTAAGGATGTTTATACACGTTGTGTCAAGGCTGACTGGCTCACCAGCTGGAGAGACGGGTGAGAGGGACAAGGAGGGCTGCATCTCTCCTTGTCTCTGCCTTGCAGGGCAGTGTGAGTGGAGAGGCCTGCAGTGTGGAGGGTGAGGGCAGATCAGCTCCTCTTATCATGACCTGCCTCGGGATCCAGGATGCAATCCAGTGAACACAATCCTCTCCCAACGGGGTTGGAGCAAGGCCTCCAGAGGCTGCATCTCTCCTTCGTTTTCCAGAGGTATAACTGCACAAATCTCCTTCCTGGCAGGACCAACCTGGATCTCCTCCTACAGCAATGTCAAGGTTTTGTACCCTTTGCAGATTTGCAGGTACGTAGGAAAACCACCCACTTGAGGGGGACAAGGAATTTCAGACATCACCTGCCACCCCAGGGAAGTTCTACTAAGCTGTGTCAGAGAAGATGGAATGGGAAAGGCAGCGGGGAGAAGACAGGAGTGCAATGGAGATGTGAAAGTTTGGAGGCTGGTGCACTGAGAAGGAGCGGGGCTCCCTCAGGGCTTCCTGTCCCATATTTTCCACTGGAACAAGAGAGCCCCTGCAGCCCTCACAGAGATCTCCCAGTTGGCATATGAAAAGCATTGTGAAGTGGGCGACACAAAACAGATGTTCTCATATTATTGTGACCTGTCTGACTTTAAAGCAGCTGCTGCATCTTACAAACCGGGGCTGTGAACAGTGAGCACAACAAATGGGACCAACAGCCAGGAAAAGGATAATTACTGTGTGAACTTAATTTATTTGCTGGAAGGAGTGTTTGCTGTGTTGCAAGTGTGCATGCTGACTGCAGGGAGGTCAGACCTGTAAGGAGAGAACAGGAGAGCCTGGGTCCTTGTCCTTGCAGAAAGGACACAAATCTAGTTTTATTAAAGCAATAATAAGGGTCTTTAAATGCTTTTTTTGCACTGGTGGTTCTTTGGGTGAGTTGCCCAAGCTTGCTGTCCTGAGGAGGGACGAGACACATGGTTTCACATCCTCAAGGAAGGAGGGAAGTCACTCCCCAAATGGCTGAACAATGATCTTGGGTTGCACAAGGCTTAGACCCAAACCCAGAGCTGCTTTGAAGCCGGAGATAGGGCTTACAAAAAAAGCTCCAAACGGTAGAAACCTATCCAAACTGAGTACAATTCAAGGCAGAGTGTTTCCTGGAAGATGGCCATAAGGAAAATGGACTTGAGACTCCGAGCTGTCCTGGCAGTTATGTGGGCCATGAAACGTTTCAGCAGAGGAATGGAAGAAACGTGAGAGATAGAAAATACCCCAATATTTGATCATGAGAGAAACATGGCCTGCCCTTGGGATGGCTGGGAGGGAAGAAGTATCAAAAGATGGTGGGGAAGATGGTGGTGGTGGCTTCACGGGGTGACTGCAGCCCCTAGGAGGGATCCTCTTTCAGCTTATTCTTGGTTGTCCACGGAAGTATTTCGCTTGTGGTTTGGGGTTCACGGCAGTCATTTTGCTCTGAGGGTTGTCTCCCCTTTGCCTCCCTTCAGGGTCATGCCAGCTCTCCCACCTCCCTGCAAAAGGGCTTTCACCCTCTGCCATATAACTTGAGCAAAAGGCTTCTGGCTTAGGAAGGAGGTTGCCATGGAAACAGAAGAGTAGGTTATCTTTAGAGAATATTTTGTCTCTCTCTTTTAATTATTTACTAACTGTTTGAAGAAGAAGGAAGAAACATCTATCTTTTCTGAAGAGGAAGCAGAATACTGAACCTCATCAAACAGTTTGGGTTTTTGCTGGGGATTTCTGTGGCAGGGCAGGTTGTACAGTTTCTCCTGGCAAGAGCTGCCTTTCCCAGCTATGCCTGGCTGTTGGCACACACAGAAACCTCTGTCATCACCCACCCACCTCCCAGACAATACCTGAGGGTAGCCCAGGATTTGCCCAGGCATCTTTTCAGCCTCCTGTACTCCCCACTTCCTACCGGGGACTATCGCAGGCAGTTCCTGCCAGGACGCTCTTTGCTGTCATCAGCCTGATATCACTGTGTTTTGTCCAGCTGCCACACTTCCCTTGTGCCCAGCTCTCCCCCACGTCTGCCACTGAAAGCAGTCCCTCTCCCTGCTCGATGCTGAGCTGCTCCTTGAGCTCGCACATCTCTGCCGTGTCCCACTCCCACTGCTGCTGCTCTTTTCATCTTGGCTCACCAGGTGTTTTTCCGAGTCTTTTTTTCTAAACCCTCCCTGTAAATTTTCCTCCCCCACCATGACCTCTGGGCCTGTTAGTGCAGTTTATTGCAGCTGAAGAGCAGAGCCTATCCCTAGTGCTTCGCACCTTCTCTTGCGCATGGAATCAGCAACTGCTCCAACCTGCCCATGGAAGACACAACAGTATCTAGTATTTCTTCTGCACCCAGAGGCTCTGACTCAGCACAGCCAAACGAGTAAAGTATACCACTAGGTGTGCTTCTCATGGCTTCTCAATCTTCATGTGTCTTCCTTACTACTACCAAAAGTTCCTTATGAAATTAGGTATATAGGAATCAATTACCAGTGTGACCACTGTTTTCTTTCATGGAAAGTTGGCAGTGTGGTGCATTTGGGTTTCTGGGGGTTTTTGGGGGGGTTGGGTTTTTTGTTTCATTTTGGGAATTTTTGTGAGGCCAGGTCCTGTAAAGGACTGAATGCCACCAACCCTCTGTGAAATTAATGAGTTGAACAGGGCTGGGGGAGGGCAGAAGTTGAAAGTGTTACTGACCAGGAAAATAATTTTTCAGACAGAAGAAACATAAAGCAAAAATCCTTGAAGTGTTCAAGGAATTGAATTTTTTTCTTTTCCTTTTTCCTGAGAATGAAAGGATTCCCACCAAAACGGTTCTCATGTCCAAAATGCTCCCACAGGGCATCACAGAGGTATTGTGTTCTGGTCGGGCCATGGTGACTGAATCCTCAAGACAACAGGCCAGTCATCCACCCACAGGGCACGGAACATTGGTCCCGAGGCAGTGAGGTGTCCGCAGGAGATGTGCCCTGCACATTCACTGTGCAGTGAGGGCAAAAGTCTTTGTAACACCAGCTCGGGAGCAGAGACTTAGTTTTAGCCAATGTAAATAAAAACTCAACATTTATTATGGAAGATAAGGAGGTAAGCAGCTTTTGGTTCCTGGTGGGGAAATTCACAAGAATTTCACAGAGAAGAGAAAAACTAAACCCCACTGATTTTTTAACTAGCCAAGATACAAAACACTTGTAGGAAGAGCTTGGTACTTTGCAAAGTCAGGCACCTGGGTGTGTGCCACCCAGTTTGACCTGACTTCCAAATATTCCCTTCCCTGTTCTTCTTGAATACTTTATTTTATGAGATCTGCCTTACTTCTCTCTCTCTCTGTGTGTGTGTGTGTGTTATTTTTGTTCCTTGCTAGGGACTGGTTTCCAGTAGGAACTCACTATCTCTGTATCTTTGAGTTACCACTCAGTTTTTCCATCTCATTTAAACATATATATTTCTTCTCTAGCACTTTTTCCTTCTTATGCGTATTTCCAAGCCCCCTATTTGCATCCACTAAGATCCTGCCACACTTTGAGCAGGAGCTGGCAATCTGCTATTCAATATTTATGCCTCCCGGCCACTTCTAGAGCAGATGTGCTCAATTTGCAAGTAGGGAGTACTCACCCCCTCCAGAACCAGCATACCAGACCCTGTTTTGCAGCATGCCTCTGCTTTTGCTCCAACATCAGCTGCGGCAATAAGGGCTCTGCCCTTCCCCTTATACCAGCGATGGGATTGCACAGATGAACCTTGTGATGGGATTATTCTCGCTTTGTATGTCAGCACAGCTGCTGAGCATCTTTCATGCTCATGACATTAGTAAGAGCAGGGGGGACTCAGCACTTCTTGAAGCTGCTCCAGTGAGCAGCGGGGCTGTTGCCATGTAAAGCACAGCAGGCTCCAGCTCACACTCCCTCTTTGCTGTTCAGTGCTGTGGGCACAGAGGAATACAAATCTTTCCTTAGCAGTGTTGTCTGTAGTCACCAAAGTCAAAAGATACAGCTCTCCCTTCATCTCATGGTCCACAGAGCAGAATGATAGCAGTGAGAGAAGCACTGCTTTTCCAAGACATTTTCCTGGAGATCAGAGCACTTTAACCCTCTCTCTTATGCTGCTTTAATTATCTGTATTAGTTTGGAAAACTTTGAAAGGTGCTGTAGCTTTATTTTGGTTTTTTGAGGTGGTTTTTTTTTTTTTTGCTTCTGGTTGCTGTAGCAGTGTTGGTGCACACATTGTACCATGCTAAACAAATAAGCTCCTCCTGCAGCTCTTCCCTTCTCTTTCCTCCAGCTTACTCATCCTGGATGAAATTTTTGCACTGCAAGCTACCTGCTTGTGCTGACCACAGTGCAGTGGGATTTGTCATTGCCCTGCTGCGACCACTTTCTTTCTCTTCTTTGCTTTCTTATGACTGTTGCTAAGGGAATAGCACTGAATGTTCCTTCACTGGAGTCTGTCAGAGACTTGTCAGAGTATCTCCAAAAAGAGGGCTAGCAACCACCCATCACAAGCAAGCAGGGCAGCCGTCCCTCCTTCAGTCAGAAACACACGTATGGGCTAAGACGCTGCTTCAAAACAAAATCTCAGCCATACCATGGGATGTTGAGGATGGCAATCTGAAGAAAAAATATTTTTCAGTGAAACATCTTTAATCCAAGCTTTTGTTCTTACATTGAAAAGTGCCTTCTTAGGGAGAGAATCACCCACATACAAGCAGGAGAAGTGTCATTAAAGAACCCAAGGTGTGTGGTCCATGCACAGGCAGGTATTTCTATTACCCTGCAAGTTCTTAGCATAAGCCTTGCTATCAAATTATCACACCTTTGGAGATGAAGTATCAGAGGAGTCCCCTAAATGCTCCTCATCTCCAAAAAAAGGGACAAATGGAGTAGGCTGTATCAGGTAAGCTTTCCTCTAAAACTACCACCGTCACCGTTAGCTGCATCTAATAATTGCTGGGCTGATAAGGATGAAAGCAGATGACCCCATTTCTCCTTTCAATTACAACTTCACCAACACAGTTAATTTATGTTCTCACACACTTTTCCAACCTCCTTATCTGAACTGTATTAAGGACTTGTTTCAAGATTTGTTCTACGCACAGAAATACTACACACATTCTAGATAAAAATAGATATTTCTAAGAAAAAAGCTGAGTGCAGTGTAAATGGGGTGACGTGGATAAAATATCTGCTTTTGTGTGTATAGTCCCTCTATATACATGCAACTGCCCCCTCCCCCCGTATGTTTATATTTCTTAGCACAAATTTTTGAGATTATCTTCCATTGAATGTAGAGTTAATAACACATGAGAGACTGTTAATCATCATTGGCCACTGATTAGTTTCTGCTGTTATTGTAAACCCAGGCATAGGAAATAAATCAGGAAGAAAAAAAAAAGAAGGGAAAAAAAGGAAATTTACAACAAACAACATGGCATTAAATTTAAAAAAAAAAAAAGAGAGAGACTATTCTGAAAATCCCTCAGTGTCTGCTCAATATTTATTCTTGTGCTTCCATAGTCACTGATGCTTTCTATCTGTGTGTGGGCGTAGGCATATACCTGTTTCAGGGTGCCTGTGGCTTATAACCAGACCTCCTACTGGTCTCTTTTTTCAAGAGTATATTAAAGCAGTAAACAGCCCCAACTGCTGACATGGGACACTGCTCACCAGCCGTCCCCACAGCATCGATACAGGCAATGTCTGGGCAACACTGTCTGTAACAAGCTGAAGAGGTCTGTTTTTGCCCCAGGGGGGTAAGCCCGATCCAGCCGTGCACCACAGACCTGGAGCAAGGGGCAACCTCAAAGTGCTGCAGCCTGAGGGGCACAGCTTAGCTGCGACCCATGTGAGTCATCACTCAGGGAGCCAGTGTCCATGGGCAGGGGAAATAAGGGTGTTGGGGCTGGTGGGGAGCTGGAGAAGATCACACAGTGGGACACCCAGGGACCTGGGGCTGTTGGAACCACCATAAGTGTGCATATGTGCATGTACTTGCATTCTTGGGGATCACTGGGACCCTCCTCACACCGTGTAAATTGCTACTCCATCTGCATTTCAGAATTCGAACTGTGGCACTTCAGCATCAATGATTTGCTCAGGAACCCAAAGAGGTCATAGGTCCATATCAAAACATGTTGAAACACTGTTCCTTTTGAGCAAGGATGTTCTGGCACCGACACGAGGGAGGCCAGGGAAACACTCAGCTCTCTCTGCAGCAGAAACCACCAGCATACAGGGCCCTGGCTGGGGTTGGCATGGCAGTCACACCTGCACTGATCACATTTTTGCAAGGTTTGTTATCATCTACCTGAACAATGCTCATACATGGGGTTTGCACATGACATGGAGACAGTACTGGCAGCCAGAAGGAACCAGGAGTCCCAACATTCTGGAGCCTGTTTAAAGTCTGACTTGGAATTTTGCTTTCAATTCTGGGTACCTCTCATGTGGGCACATCTGAACAGCCCAAAATCTCATAGCAAAGCAAGAGTGCCTGTGCAACTGCTATTTCTGTGACTGGAGTCAAACCCAGAGTGCTGCTCTAGAGTGATCCCTCTGGACCTCATCCATACTCCTACTCAGTAACCACTACAGAGGCAGAACCATTCACCTCCATCCCAGCTAAGTCAAACACCCTAATCTGGTGGGACCAGTGGCAGGCTAAGACCTGGGGCTGTGGGCACTGACTCCGTCCCAACCTGACTGGTAAACCAATAACCTTTCCTTTTGGGCTTATAGACACAGCATTTTAATGTTTACTTGTGTCCAAGCAGCCTAGGTAACAAAGAGATAAGAAGGTCTGAGAGGAACTTGCCCTAATGATGGAGAAAGATAGTTAAGGGTACCTGGAGGAGGAGATCTGACTGCTGGCTTGAAACTTGAGACAGATGATTCACCTTGAGGGACACCCTGAGGGTGCAGATTTCTTCCTGCTAGCCTCATCCTCGCTTGCTGCTGCATTCTTCTGCTCTGTAAATATGTCAGGAATCAATGCAGTAGATAATGTGCCACTTTTGGCATTTGTGGGAGGATTATCTTAGAAGTGAGTGTATAAATCTGCTTCATCAAAAGACCAGAGCTGAAAAGCAGATGCCAGCTTGCAGACCCAGCCTGTCCAGGATCTCCTGGTGGCAGCCTCAGAGGGACAAGGCCCCACATGTGCAGGAAGCTATGGGGCTGTTGCAGCACTTGGACAAGTCCAAGCATGTACGTAGGGAGGAAAAGAGGCAGCCTGGCCGGTTGTGTTGTTTGCTTTGGACTGGTGATGATGCAGTGGTGTCATTTTCCCACTAAATGCTAATTTTCTGCTTTGCTGGCCTCAGAATTGCCTACATTCGTATCCTTCATTGCAGCAATTAAAGGGCTGGGTGCTCGAGCTGATGCACTTGTGATGGGCATGATTTTAACCGGTGTGCACGGGAGAGGAGGAATGTGATTGCCTTGCTGTTGCTGTGGGAACATGTGAGAGACCATGACAGGTAGGAGAGCCTCTTCCCTGGTATGCAGGTACATCAGCTCCAGCCCAGCACTGGACTGGAGAGTGCATGTTTGCCACATCTTCCACTACTCCACTTGGTCAGGAATTGCTGTACGACTTCAGCAAAACAGTGGAACAAATCACCTGCTCCCCTGCCTCATGTTTATACCCCACGATACCACTCTCAAAGGTGCCACGCGTGCCATCGAGGTCTTCAGCTGATTGCGAGAGAGGCTGAACATCACTTGCCTGTCCCCTCCAGTAAGGAGGCAGAGCAGAGGGAGAGGGCCACACTGCACCAGTAAGATTCCCAGGTGCACCTACAGGCAGAAGGTCCCTGCTGTGAGACAGCATCTGAGGTTGCTCTGCACAGGTGGGCAGGAGAGTCTATTTGTAAAAGTGCCAGGAAAGATATTACCATGTAAGTACTTAAGCATTTACACTGTTTGCGTAAATCATAAAGCTTGTGCTGCTGGATGTGCTCACAGATCCTCTCTGCCTCTCCAGGTGGCTTAAACGTCCCTCCAAATGGAAGCACAGGCTGTGACACTTGAATCCTTGCTGCTTTGCTTTCCCTCCATGTGGCTCAGTGAGCATATTTGTGGGAAGGGGATCACTCTGCTGGGTTCCCCAGCAGAGCTGTCCATCTCCCTGCTGCTGCCACAGCACTAGAGGAGTCACAGCAGCTGACATGGGCAAAACCCCATTGATAGCTAGGTTTCCCTGTCACGTTGTGCCCCATGTCAAGGGATTTCTATGGGCAGGGGCATCTTCAGGAAAGGAACATCTAGAGATGTCATGTCATGTCAAAACTGCAGGAGCCAGTGGGAGGGAAGCAGGACGTAACAATATTTCTGGGGCAGAGACAAGCTTCCTAGGTCATCATTTCAGGTCCTCCTTGAATGTACCCCAAATCCTTTCTATTCTCCCCTCTCCTCTTTTCATCCCTTTCTCTCCTAAGTTCAGGTATTCGGTTCCATGGAGATCAGTCATCTGATGTGGGGCTGCTTGTGTAGGTCAGTCTCCTTACACACCTTGAGCCAATTGGGTCTCTCAGCATGGGAAATCGTGTTTTTTAGGCCCCTTTCAAGTTTAGGAGTCACCACTGTGTTAATGCTCCATGCTCGAGATGAATGTCTATGCTGATCCAATTCCTCCATTCCCTACCCCAGCTTTCAGCATCACTTCTGCTACATCCTCTGTCAAAGGGACTGATGCATGTCCCCTTCAGAAACTGCCCCAGTCATTTTCAGAGTTCCAATACTGTTCCTTCCCTGTCCCATAGGAAGGACCCCATGTCCCCTCATAGCCCATCTCACGTGGCAAGTGCTAAAAGGCAGGAAGGGGTGTGTGAAAAAACATAAACCTTCTCCAACTACTCCCAGTAGTTCTGAGCATTCCTTGCAACCGTCCCTAGAGGGAAACCTGTCCATGCTGCCTCTGACAGCTGGGAAGGGAGAAGTTAGCTAACCTATGCTGGGTGTGTGGTGCACACCCAGGAACCAGACACAGGGCATGCCAAACTCAGGGCACACCAGTGTCCAGGGTCAGGGACACAGGGTGAGGAGGCAGTGCCAGCTGTCAGGCAGGGCACTCACCCCACAGGGCTGTGGGCCACAGGGGACTGCGAAGACAAACCTGAGCTTGCTTTAACACAGGTGGTCTGGGCACTTAATTGTGAAAGAGTGGAAGGAGAAGGCTTGAGCATGAGCTCACCATCTGCATGTGGGACATGGGACTGCATAGGTCTGTGCCAATGTGGTTTCCCTGCTCCGTTTTCCCAGGCTGGCATGAAAAAAACTAGCCTGGGATGACTTCACTTGCTGCAGTTCTATACTGGAGACCACAGAGACATGCCTCATATCTGTCTTACTCCTTGACTCCCCATTTCTCCCTCTGGTCATTTAATAGAATCATAGAATGGCCTGGTTTGGAAGGGACCCTTAAGATCATCCAGTTCTAGTCCCCCTGCCATGGAAAATTCCACTTGGACCAGGTTGCTGAAAGCCACGTCCAACATGGCCTTGAACACTTCCAGGGATGGGGCAAGTCCCTGTCTATCTCATTTTCCTGTTTCACGGCCCACCCACTTTTCGTGGCAGTCAGAGGTAATTACAGACAACACAAAAAATTGGGAGCAGCTGGTTTGGTTCGCTTCACCAGATCAGAGAAGATTTTGAATCTTGTAGCCAGATTAGCCACCATATCTCAATGCCTGTCCTGTTCCTACCAGTGAATTTTGTCTCAGGCATTTGAACACTCACTCTGTTTTTTCTGGAGGCTTTAGCAGTGCCACTGCTCTCTGATCAGGCAGGAGGCTGGGTAGCCTTGGTAGGCATGGGCAGTTCAGAGCAAACAGTCCCCACACACCTCCAGCACAGCACACATGGTCTGGGCAGCTCCGAGTTGCCTTGTGTGTGCAGGACAGCTGTACAGCACTGTTACAGAAGAGCAAGCTTTGCCCAGCAGTGGGCTACAAGATACACATACACATCTTTATGACCTTCTAATTCCCATATATGGGCCAGCCTGAAGGACAATGTGAAGAATAAAATAGTTAGAAAGGAGGTGAGTTCTTCTCTCCACTGAGCTCACAGCTCATGCCCAGCAGGACCCTCTCTCAGGCCCTATCTGACCTCCCTAAAAACACCTATTCTGTCTGGGAGAGCACTCAAGAAAGGAGGACAGACAGAGCAAGCATAACTGTGCCAGAGGTGTATGTTCTTTATTTATTAAAAAAAAACCACCAATTTTGTTTGTGACGAGCAGCATCTGAAGCAAGTTGTTATTTCTCTTTTCATTATGGGCAGGTGTGCTTCCAGGGCTCAGATATGTGGGCAGGGGCAGGAGATGCTCATAGGGTGAAGGGACCACATTTGGATCCATTGCACATCTCAATAAGTCTGTGTCAGCAAGGGCTCCCTGCTGCACAGGGGGAGCAAGACCCTGGCTGAGGCAGACAGAGGTTTGGACAGATAAGCAGTGAGATCCATCTCCCTCCTTCAGAGGCATGAGTGAGAAGGGAGATTTCTCCTTCTCACTGGCAGAGCTTGGAGCTCACCCTCTATTCCTCCCACTGTGCAATAAAGACAACACAAGGAGGAGAGGCACTAGAGATTGACAGCCATGGGAAATTTCTGTTGCTGTTTAGGACGGACCTCTCTCCATCACTTCTTTTGTCTTTCCATTTATTTTGCCATCTCTCTCTTTGCCCTTCATCCACCTGCAAATCCTTTCCTCAAGCCCAGTCCTCCTCTCCCTTTTGTCCTCATTCTCCTTGCCTTTTCAGTAAGTGAGGAATTAAATGAGCCTCTGTGGAGACAAACTCAGGTAGTAGCTTCTCCCTTGATTTCCTGAATAAGAGATCAATGCAGTTAAAGAAGAGACACCTCCTAAAGTTGCTGCATTTACTTTTATATCAAGTTCAGCGTGCAGCAGGTCAGGATTTGGAAGCTTCCTTAGGGCCACATGAATGCTTGAAATGCAAGAGCTCACTCCGCTGCATGAGCACCTATGTACCCAGGTACCTGCCACCTGAATAACCACAATAAGCAGTCTCCAGGCACTGCCCCACACACTGAACCGAGGAAGGCAGGGTCTGACCAGCACCAAGGGCTCCCCATCACTCAGATGAGGCCCACCTGAAAACAGTAATAAAGAGGGGCACAGGGTGCCATTCTCGGGTGTTTGTATTTAGCGGGTAATGAAGGAACCTGAAGGTAGTAGAATCAACTTAAAGAAGGAAGGATGCAGAGGAAAGGTTTCTTTACTCTACAGGATATGTTCTTGGCTGGGGCTGTCCCTTGGTGCTGGTATCTTGCATCCATGCCGTCAGAGTAAATAAGCCTCCTCTTGTAAAGGCTGACCTCAAGCTGTGTTGTAAATTCTGGTGCCAGCCAAACCTGCGCTCAGTCACTTGCAGCAGTATGTTCCTTCTCAGTATGATGCTGCTGTATTGCTTTCACCACAAGCGCCAAAGGCTGTGAGAGGCTTTTCCTTTGGGACTCAATTCCAGGTACAGTGCAGCATCTGGCCAAATTCTTTATTGCTCGTTCTCCTTCCTCACATTGCAAAAGCAGCAAAGTTTCCCATTAAATTTTATGCCACGTTTCTACTTGAGAGCTGTCTTAATCTTTGTGTTTTCCTTTTCCTGTTAATCTCAGGATTAAGAAAAAGCTGTGGAAGTATGAGTTGAGCTTTTAGAAATATTTTCTGCTTTAAAATAATAATAATAAAAAAGAAATTAACCTGCAATGAGCAATCCTTTTTATTTAGAACTGAATTAATGAATTTTAACTGAAGATGGGCATGTTTGGCATTAATATATGTATAATTATGCAAAACCACTGTTATGCCTCTAATGAAAATTAGATTCTACCACTGAGGCTGTGTTTGGCGATAGTGTATATCTTCATTTGTGCTATATTTATTCTTTTTTTCCTAGCTGCATGACCTAGGATTACAGTTGCTATGGTGATAAGACAGTTAGTGAAGGAAGAAGCGAAAAGTAAGTTTGTATGTCTGCCTGTGCTGCGGGGGTGGCAAGGGAGGGGGCTGGCAGTCTCCTTCCCCCATGCTCTGTCTACCTCCTGCTATTGCTAGGACTGAAAAGCACTACTGCACAGGCTGTGGTATTTCCTCAGTAACTCAGGGATGGGTGCTCAAGCAGCAGTACCAAGTTTGGGGTGTTTTCCCCAACAGTATATGTGCATGACCAGGCCATGGGATTGCTGTGCTGTGACTGATTTTTTAGTGGGGTGGGAGGAGCTGATCACCTGCGTGCACCTCTGCCAATGGCCCTAGAGAGGCTTAGAGATGGGGATGTCTGGGCTAGTGGGGCCCAGAGTTAAATCCTCTGGCTACTCTTATGTATTTGTTGACCTGCATTTGTGACCCTGTGTACCCTGGGCTTGGAACTGGAGATGCTGAGCATATTTAAAAGATGTGTAGCTGTGGTGGACTTGGCAGTGCTGGGTTAATAGTTGGACTTAATGCTCTTAAAGGTCATTTCCAACCCAAGTGATTCTATGGCTATGAGTGGCACCTCTGTCTCCCCTGTACCTTGAGTTATATTACCAACTCTTCTGCTGGGGTTTGCTTCGTGGTGCTTGCTGCAGAAGAGGCGGCATCCCTCAAAACCCTTTCAGGAGCCAGTGCCACCTCCAGACCTGAGCAACAGGCTCAAGAGTGCAAGTGTTGTTTTAATAAGAAATTGATAGTGGATGGTCTCTCCTTTGGGCAGCTTTCTTTATTGAGAAGGGACATACACGAAGTCATGTTACCCTGAGCATAGCTGCCCAAAACTCCAAGTATCTCTTCTAGACTGCATTCTGCAGCCAAAGCTCTCCCTTATCATGCCCTGTGTGTGGTGGCTTCCTACCTGCCTCTCCCAACCTGCTGCCCCATCTTTCTCTTCACCCCTCTGACAAAACTGCCCTCAACACTTGCTTTAGGCTCCCAGTGGAAATGCTTACCACAGAAACTCGGGCTGACCAGCCTTGGTGATTGCAAGTGATTCAGGCAGACTTTTTTTGCAATTTTCTATTCCAAAATAGCTTTTTTTCTCTCTTTCCTCCTGAAAGAACAATGATTGCTACCACCAACAACTTAAAAACTTTTTATCTGATCCTGCCAGCAGCAATGCTTTTGTTACTCAGTGAAGCTGTGGATCATGTTCTTCTCTCAGGTACATTGTGAATTAACATATTAAGGGCTGGTGAGTAAGTCTCAGGCTACCACCAATTGGTTTCAGTAGACCTGAATATCTCCTTTGGCTTGCTAAACTTGTAATTAGGTGTAGGTTTTCCACCGGAGGTCTTATAACTGCGATTAAAAAAAGACAAAAGTGTTTTTGAATAAGTCTCTCCTGTCCTGCTATGCTTTGCATTTTCCCTCAAGTGAACTCTTTGCCTGTTTGCAACTTATCAACAATGCAACCACTATAATGCAAGCAGACAACACTCTCCTGCTCACTTGGACAGGGGTAAGGAAAACGAGCCGTCTGACAGAGACAATCCTGTGCTTGTACTGTTCTCTCCCCTTGAGGAAAACTCTTCCAAGCCACTGAACCTCTGAGAAGGGGTTCTCTTTGTGCTCAGTCACCCACCCGCAACCATCAGCATCCATCAGTGACTGCACAAAATGCTTGTGCCCACAGAGGACTCCATAGTTGGGAGAGAAGGTAGAAAAATCTGATGGGCAATGTTCAGTGGTGCCTAGAGAGCAGGGGGAGTGCTTAGCAGTTTCAAGGTAAGAGTGGGAGCTTGAAGGAGCTGTATTTCAGCCTGTTGGAGAATTGTTGCCACCTCTCATGGGGCTAAGGCTTTTCTAGCTCAGAAGGTGGGGAGAAGCTGCTTATTGTGCTCCTCCAGCAGAAGTGTCTTCCTTCCAAACCCTAAATATCATGGCAGGTGCTAAGGGCAGAACAAACCTGTGGGCTGCTTCCCGCTGCTCCCACGGGACTGCTCAGCAAAATAAACTTGCATCTTCTCCAAACTACAGGGTTCAGCAGAGCAGGCTGCCCAGCTTTCCCCTTGAGGACTGTTTCAAAGTGTTGTTAAATGTAGCCTGGAGATCAAGAACACGCTTATGTGCACAAAATCTGAAGCAGCAAGAAAGAATAAAGATCTGTACAAGGGGATGTGCAGCTAAGACAGAGAAAAAGGAGCAAAACAAGCTCTCTCACAGTTTTGACTTCCCCTCCTGAGGTAGGGAAAGCAGAAGGGCAGGAAAAGATACGGCTGTTTCTCCTGGGAATCTCTGGTTAAGTCCTGCTTCAGCTGTGCTATATCTCGAGATGCCCTTGCACAACAGGGATGAGCCTCTGGAAGTGGAACCGAGCAATAGGGAGGGATTATGGTTCATCTAGTTAGGAGGTGTTTGTGAGGTTTAGTCAATCTACACCCTGCATCAAAACTGTTTCCATAGGAAAAAAAAGCCTTGGTTATTTTTACAGAAGACTCCCTTCTAGGGGGAAAAGAAGGCCCCACATGAAGATTAGACCCACTTCTTAGGGAAGTCTGCTGCCTTTGTGGGGCCCAGGTTAAAGCTGTGAAGAGAAAGCTTCCTACCTTTATATGGTCCTCAGATGATCATCCACTCTTGATTTTTCAGGTAGACAGTGATGAAGTTACAAGTCCATGGGCAATCAAGAGAGACTTTGGGGCCTTGGGATGACTGGTTAAGGGATCAGGAGCACAAGTAATGTTCTTGTCTATCCTTCTAGTTATAGGGAATGATGAGGGAAGAAACAAGAAAAGCCAGTAGATCAATACCTGTCTCCAAGCCTTCTGCTGCTGACAGAATTTTGGGGGTTTGATCATGGATCAGTTTACATGACATCAGGCTTGCCAGTGACAGACGTGGTACACCTGACTTAAAGGGAGAAAAAAGATCTTTGCACGGGAGTTAACTAGACTCACTGAAAGAGATTTAAACTATCTTAAAGATGGTAACAACAGGGCTGGGTGTCTGTGGATAGAATCGGGTGGAAGGTCCAGAAGCCGAGCAGCTGGCTGCTCATGGCTTGGATGAGTGTACACTTTGCTGGGTAAAAAACTTGCTGGATGGCCAATCCCAAAGAGTGGTGGCAAATTCAGCTGGGGCCAGTCCTGTTTAAAACCTTCTTCAGTGATCTGGATGAGATTGAGTGTTCCCTCATTAAGTCTGCAGACAACACCAAGTTGGACAGGAATATTGATCTGCTTGAGGGAAGAAGGGCTCTACAGAGGAATCTGGACAAACTGGAGAAAAGGAGGCTCAGGAGAGTCCTGAGAAGAGTAATAGCTCTCTACAGCTATGTGAAAGGAAGTTGTAGCAAAGTGGGGGGCAGTCTCTTCTCCAATGTAACAAGCAACAGGACAAGAGGAAATGGTCTCAAGTTGTGCCAGGGGAGGTGTAGATCGGATATTAGGAAAAATTTCTTCACCAAAAGGGTTGTCAATCATTGGAACAGGCATGCCCAAAGAAGTGGTGGAATCACCATCCCTGGAGGTATGTAAAATACATGTCAGTGTGGCACTTGGGGATGTGGCAGTGCTGGGTTAATGGTTGGATTTGATGATCTTAGAAGTCTCCAACCTAATTGATTCTGTGATCTCACCTATAATATGAAGCTTGCCAAGCCATGGTCCTCTGGCAGCCAATGCCTGAGGTGAAGGTGAATTCCCAGTAAAGGCAGATTTATTTTATGACCCCCAGGGATTCTGGTTAATGAATCAGATTGCCTTCTAGGAGCAGCATGTCAGATGATAGCAATCCTTAGAGGGGAGGCATTAAGCCTCTCAGGCTTCCTTATGCTCTGGGTCCGGTCCAGGTCAGCAGTATAACAAGTCGCAAACACCAGGATGAGATTTGGGAGTGGTCTAAAAGCTTTGGGCTTCAGGTTAAATCTGCCAGTGCCAGGTAAAAAAAATCAATACAGTATTAAGAAGTGTCTTCATCAGCCCCTGACTTTTCTGACCTCCTCCCTTAGCCTTCTGCAGGTCAGTACTGAGGCGGTTAGATGTGTGTGTACACACAAATTTGCAGTGCCCTGCCAGCTGGCTGGAGGCAGCCTGGGTGCTGTTAGACTGGCCTCTTCCCTGAAAGAAAATCTGCTGAAAAAAAAAAAAATCCCAACAGATCTTTCATATTCCACCCCCACCCCTCCCCCCCTTCTGTAAATATTCATCATAAGCAGTTAGAAGGAAGCAGCTGCAGAGGATGAATCCTGAGTTGTCACTGTCCTTTGTCATGAGGACAGCCTAGTCAGCACTCAAATATCTTTCCCCTCTCTCTGGCCCCCTTCTACCTCCATGCTGCTGGGAGTTCATAAAGAGCTTATAGACAGGGACACAGCAAACATATGCTGTGCCTGTGATCTCAAATGAGCTAGTCAGGTGCGTAAGGACAAGCTACTACCAGGGTAGGAGCAGCTGGACTGATGTAAACTGTTCATGGGGAGGGATTGCCATCACAGGTTTGGCCTCCAAGAGGGAGGAGCGGGCAGTGGGATCAGAAGAGGTTTCAGCCTGACTTTTACATCTTCACACATTGATGCAGCAGCATCGCAGTCCCTGTGTTCAGTCCTAAGAGTGCCATCAAATACAGACATGTCACATTGAGGGCCAACAGGTAGCCGGGAGCTCTGTGGATGGAGCCATGAGGGTCCTGTGTGCTTGGCAGAGAAATGAGAGAAGTGGAAAATTCTCCTCATTGCAGGACAGAAAACAGTGGCCTGTGGGAGGGATGCAGCTGGCTGATGAACTGCCCACCTGCTTTGGGATCCAACGTAACTGCAGTGTTTACAGGCAGGTTGTTAGCCACAGAGCCTATCAAATAAGGTGACAACTTGGGGTGTGGGGACATTTTGACATTTTTATTCTGTTTATCTCAGGAGCCATGAGATGTTATGATCTCCCTTTGCCTGTGCTCCCAGGCTGTCCCACGTCACCAAGCTTTCTCTTAAACTCAGCTCTGGGCTGTCCGGGATGTGTTGTGTCCTTACCCCTGTGGGATGATGGGGGATTGGTGTAGGTTGAGAGATGCAGTGTGTTCTCAGGAAGGACAGACAGATGCTGCTGCATGGTATCTCACTGTCACAGCATGGTTAGTCTCTCCTGACAGGCTGTGCTCCCTTGTGCATGGGAGGGATGGAGGGCAGAGGGACACAGCAGGGACGTGGCTCTCCACTGGGGAAGAGGCAGTATCCAGTTCCCATGTCCTGGCTGGCAGTCTGCTGGTCTTCTGCAGTTTGACTCTTGGCAGCTAAAATCAAACCCAAAATGGCCTGGCAGTTTTAATACCTAGGGCATAACTTGCCTGTCTAAATCTCTGCCTTTGTCCAAGAAGTCATGACTTCTCTGAACTTGCTGCCAAGAGTGCTGGATGAGGCTGCTCTGAACACCACAAGGGAAAGTTTGCTCATCTCTGTAGCTGACGGGGTCCAGAGGCACCCTCCCTCAAACCCATGGCAAAGTCATATGCGCCTATTTTCCTAACCTCAGTTTTTCCCGTTAAGGTTTTCTTCTCACGTACAATAGGGTGAAGAAAGTGTCTGCTCTGTGTAGTTCTCCTTTTTGATTGGGGGTAAAGCTTTTTGGCTGCAGGTCTGCTGCTAGGGATTTCATCTGCAGGGGCTCCTGCTGTGACTGGGTGATGGTAACTTCTAATGGGCAGCTCTGAAAAGCTTCACCAGGGGATGGAGGCCCTTCAGACATGAGATCTTATTGTTATATAGGTAATTTTTATACATAGCTATTGTGTATGTGGTATAAGAGACATCTTGCACATCTTTAAGGCAGTCCTGTTGCTGATGACTTGCGTACTTGCTTTTGAATTTCTATTCCTTCTTAGTTGGCAAGAAACAAGCTGCTGCAACACCTCAACTTGTTGATTTTTATGGTACATCCATTTTCCTTGTCATCTGGAGAGTGTGGAAGAAGATAGAGATAGATGGAGATAGAGATAGAAGGAGATAGAGATGAAAAATGTAGTTAGCTTCAGTTCTCTTTAAATAGTACTTTGCCAACCAGCAACTGCTGCGGCTCTACTGTGCTTCATGAATTTGTTTGTGATTGGAAGCACGCAGATCACTTTAAATGCTGCTTTGTTTTTAAACAGTGGAGTAAAGTTAAACCTACATGAAAGATGGGGAGCCTTTCTTAACTCCAAAATCAAGGGAGAGAGCTCACAACAGCCTACTCAGTAATGTACCCTCCAACGCTTATACTTGCTGCTAGTAAAAGCGTTTGACATTCTGAGACTGAAATTATTTGCTGCAAATAATTTGCGCTTATTTGTTAAGTTTATTTGTTATTGGGTCTTGGGAGCATTTGGAATCTGTTTTCCTGTATCCTTTTAAAGGTCCTTTTTCCTTTGCTCTTTGGTTCTTTTGTCTCAGGATAAACTCTAGTGGTGAGGTTTTCTGAAGGTGAGTAAGGAACAGCACTTCAGCTCTCCCTGTATCAGCCTCTTTGGCATGCGTAAAATACAGCATCTTATTCAAAGGACATCTGATTAAATTAAAAGATTGCAAGCTTGGAACTAAGCTCCAGATCATTGCTAAGTAAAAGCATGCTGTAAAGCTAACTCCCCGTCCCAGCGCACCACTGAAAGCAAGATCTCTGAAAGATCCATTTGTGCTGGACATGTGAGAGCTGACAGAAAATCCAGAGGTCTCAGAATAAATAATATTTACTGATCTTACACTAAAGCCTGTACTTCAGTTCCTTGGGCAATTCTATTTATTAGGAGCATGATAAGACTAACACAGAAGATCGATGCTTCTGCATCACTTACCTTTTCTGCACCATCTGCAAGTGGCATCAGGGAGACCAAACTGTATAAAGGACTTGACCTCATACCGTAGCCCCACACTTTGCCAAGGAGCTGCACAACTCTTTCCCTTCCTTCCTCCTTACTTGTGCCTGTTAGTGATGTTTACAGGCAGATTAAGTGAACTGGAGGGGTGGCTGATCCACTACATGACTTAAAGCTGCACGTTACAGATGAGTGGGCAGCTGACAGAGTAAACAGAGATTGGGAAGTTGTAACCGGGACCTCCTGATGGCAAATTTGTACATCTCCCCCTCAGAGACAGGTCAGAGGGCCTGGGGAACTGGGGAACCCTTTTCAGAGGTGATGGTGTTCCCCATACTGACTCTCAGCAGCTCCCTGGAAACCAGAAAACAACTTCCATGCTAGGGCACCAGAGACATTTCTTAGGCAGTCTTGACCCACCAGCTCAAAAAGTAAACAAAATAGCCTGTGCTTTGGGATAACAACAGTTCAGGAGGGAAGGCTGAAATAACTAAATATCAGTGGCTTGTTAGGAGGGTCCTGAAAAGTGTCTGTAATGATCTGACACCAGTGAGGATGTAAAAGGTGGGAGAGAAGGGAGGGAAGGAGACTGAGGGTGGTGAGAGCAGATATAACTTGGAGTAATGATGTGGGGCTAAACGTGGGAAACACAGCCTGCGGATCAGCAAGGGATTACTGCTTTATTAGCCTCTGGATTAGTGTCCCAGGGCCAGAGACTGCACAATAGACTGTATTGAATTATTCCTTATCAGTTGATGCTGACTGACTTGTCTCTCCCCGTAAGCTCCCTGGTTTGGGGAAGCATTTTCTGTGTTCAGGTTGGTATGCCATAGCTTGGAAAGGGATAGCTTTTAGGAACAAAAAAAGCTACATGGAGATGAGAAATTATATGAGGACTTGGAGGTAGAAGAGTCACACAGTAGTTGCTCTTCCTTAAATTGGAAGGGCTATTTTCTATCCAGAGCAAGTCTCTCAAGACATAGCTGGAGATCTCAGGTCTTTGATTGCTATGGCTTTGATTTCAGCACTCTTCCATGTTCCTATTTATTCTTCAAAGGTCAATTTAGACTAGTCAAATCTGCTTTGACTACAGGTCTAAAATGTCTGGGGATATAATTTTAACCACAGAAAACAGTCACTTCATTGATATGTCTGTGAATGAGGAAGAGAAACAGACTGTAAAGAAAAGAGGGCAAGTATACCTGCAACCATCTTGTAGTTGTGCTGTGAAGTTGGAGGAGGCAAGGACAGGGATGAAGGTGGCAAAAAGTGATATTGCTTCAGCGGGGGATGCACCTCACTGTGAGTTAGCAGAAGTGACTCTAGAGGCAGGAGTGTGGTGATGAAACACCAGTCC
The DNA here is from genome assembly GCF_003031625.1 of Empidonax traillii. Taxonomy (NCBI): domain Eukaryota; kingdom Metazoa; phylum Chordata; class Aves; order Passeriformes; family Tyrannidae; genus Empidonax; species Empidonax traillii. The sequence continues at coordinate 328,091 of NW_020955248.1, read as the reverse complement.
AGATACCCCATTCACTTCTCACACCAAATATGCAACTTTCTCTGGGAAAAAGATGTGCAAACTGCTTTGCCTGCCTTCCTCTGGTTGGGAGGAAAGATATGTTTCTATAGTTTGTGTTTCTACTTTCCTATGTTTCTGCAATCTTTTGAGCCTGCTGAAAGTGTAAAGAGGCACGGGTCTACCTATAACAGGAGTTCTGGGTCCAGTGCTGTGACAGGTCACTGGGAACTGCTGTGAATTGTAAAGAAAGGAAATCCCCAATGCTGGGCTACTACCCTTAGTCTGTGAAGTATCTTTAGGTTCTGCAGTATTAGGTTCTGCCTTTATTTGCAAAGGAAAACCTCTATGTGGGAATCAATTACAACTCAATGCACTTTGAGGCTTGATAGGGCAAGTTAACAGAATTAAGGCTTTCGAGCAGAGCTGATTCACACAGATATCCATCATTAGTGATTTTGGAATAAAATTCTGATCGCTTGAATATTTGAAATTTGTTATGATGCAGACATGTAAGAGCTGGGCACTTCAGGCCATGAGGAAAATGATGAGCCACCTAAGAGCAAGGCTCCTGCCTGTAACATGCATTTTGTAATGAAGAATACAACAGCAAGTTTCTTTATGAATAACAACAGTTAGCATTGTAATTTTGCAGAAGTGCGGTGGCCTGTCAGCAACCTTTGTGCAGATCTCCAAGCTCCAGTAGCTAGAGGGGATAACACATCTTAACTAGCTAATGTGATCCACAGCTCAAAATATAGTCCTAACTTCCCCATGCTATCCCACTGGTATATGAGGGACTTCATTCTCATCATGCTGTTAACCACAGTATTTAGAGTAAAAGCAGCCATCTCCTGTAGCCTGACTGGTCTCTCTGAGAAACCCCACTGAGTGCTCCTGGCCTAAGAAAAGTGTTAGAAGCAGTTTTGTGCTGGGGTTATGTTTCTACTGGCTCTTGAGAAATACTAATCTTCACCAGGCTTCAGTGATTGATGCTCAGCTGGGAGACCTTTGAAGAAACACAGGTGATTCAGAAAAGAATGCTGATCACTCACTGGGTATCACTTGGGCCCTCTCTAACACTAGTAGACACATTTTGCTGCCAGAGGTACTATATTTTCATTTAGAGGCAAACCCAAATGCTGAGTTGTTAGAGATGCTGCAATGTCTCCCACACAAATTTGAGTGCAATCCTCAACGTTCCTCTAAATTTCACCTAGAGAAAGTAGTATTCTGCTGACTTGGCATTTGTTCTGAAATTCAACTAGAACAATTACTCTTAATTTTCCTCTCTCTGACTCTGCTATATAGTTTTATTATGTGCTGTTATACAACTTAGTTCCAGTGTGAAGCCAGCTATATTTTAGTTAGATGAATGATCCTATATAATATGCATATATGTCTGCAAAGCACTTCAGATAAAAGATGGTAAGAAATCCAAGTTATTATTTTGCTTTTTCCTGCGTTTTGCTTTGCCACATGCTATTTAGTAGCTTTGCTGCTGTTCTGTCTCAATGCATTGTTGAATTAAGTGTTCTGAACATTTTGGAGACCACTGGCATATTTTATTAATTGCCTTTTACAGGTTGCTTTTTGATCGGTTTAGAAACTCGTTGTTTCACAGACTTAATGAAAAATAAGTGTTTTAAGCTACAGTTTTAACCACCAAGGCAGGGAGGAAAAAAAAGCTCAGCAAAATATCTGGCTGATTTCAAGCTCAGTTTTGGGGCTGATGTGATGACAGAGACTCCTCAGAGTTGGGGTGTAGGGTACAGGAATAATGACTGGAAAGGAGCACAGGGTATTGGCTTCCTCTCAGGGAGGATAAAATAAGCTAGTAGCCCATCTGGGTCTCCAACAACTTCTCAAAGAAGGGTTTTGTATGCTGAGATTTGTTCTGACAGCAGTGTTTTGAAAATGTTTAGGACCCTTGCCATCACATTTCTTCTAAGTCTGATTACCTTATGTGACATATTCTCAGCTGCTGTAAATTGCTACCACTTCATCAACTTCAGTGACATCTAGTCAGTGTACATCAGCAGAGGATTAGCCCTCTGCATCCAGACGTTGCCTTGAGCTGGGCTGGGATCTCATCACAAGTCATTACGAGCCTGATGAGAGAGTACTGAGGGGAAGACATAGGGTTATGATAGGTTGTGGTGAAGACTGACCCAGTAAATGGAACTCATTTATTTGTGATTTACTACTAATTCCAGTTTCTCTGTATGATTTTTGTCTCAGGACACATTATCTTGTGAGACAGAAAATCTTGTAGCTACGGAGACTTCTGTGCCACCCTTTGTAAGGATGGGGATAACATTGGTTCTGATGTTCTGGCCAGAACCATTGTGAGAAACTGCATTCACCGAAAAAAATTCCCTTTGGAGCTACCTTTAATACTCATCTCTGCTGCTTGTCATAAGGCTACTTTGTGATACTTAGTGCTGTAGTGTTTTATCATAATTCAGGTATAAGACTTTCTCTATGAAAGACCATTTGAAGTGTCCTTTGGTATCCATTAGTGTGAAATGTGCCATGGAAATGTAAATCATGTCACTGGCTGCCAAGGAGCACCTGGCCTTCAAACAGTGTCCTGTCACATTACTGAGGGGGGGAGGGAGGGAGGGAGGGAGAAGGCCAGCAGGGTAAGGCAAAGGAGACACTGGATTTTTCATTTCACTTAGAGGACTCTTATTGGTAGGATAGCATTCAATACACCCCTAGGACTGGAGCATCTGAATGCAAGGGTCATAGTGCCGCTCAGCTGGTGGACGTGGAGAGGAACACACTGTTGCCCTTGCTCCTGTGACACTGCACAGGCAGTGCTCTGCAGCCCTACATCTTCATGTGGATAATGATTCCCACAAGTACAGAAGTGTTTCGCTGTCTGGACTTGCACAGGCACTGTCTTTCCTTACAGTCTGGGGGTCTGAAGTAGAACAGGAGTTCTCGTTCAGTGGTAGCACCAGGGAGAACAGTGCTGGGGCTCCCAGCCCGGCTTGGTAGGAGTGGGCTCAGGCACACACCCAACCATCAGAGTGAAAGTTTTTCTTTCAGCCCTTAATGAGCTCATCTGACTGCACACAACAATATCAGTTTGTCTTCCAGTGTGCAAAGTCACTTGTCCAAGGGCTATTATCTTCTATGTAAGGCTGACTTGCCCAGAGAGATCAGGTATAAACCTTTGGTGTACCTTAAGGTACCCTTTTATAGGCCAATGATGGGCCAATACATCTCCTGTGATGATCCAAGGGCAGCTCACCATCAGATAGCTGGTGCTGTGATACAGCCACTGAGAGCTTCAGTTTGAAAATACTATGACTCCATTTTGATGCAGTTTAGTCAATTGGCAGGTTGCAAAGCTCAGACTAGGGCACCTCTTAACCCATTCTAGAATGCTCTGAGTCATCTCTGTAATGTTTTAAGTTTAAGAAAGATAAATTAAAAAAAAAATCAAATGTATCTTCTTTATCCAGTCTGAACTCCAATCCATGATATTCACCCAAGAAGTGTTATTACCAAGTTAGCCTTTGTGTTGAAAAGCTGCATCTTTCACTGAATGGTATTGTGTTCACATCCTTTCACTGTATTTTAATTTTTGGCTGACTGTAGGTCAGGTGGGTAGACTAGCTTCTTAGCATTTCTTGAAGGTTCCTAATGCAATTTTTTCAGTATTAAGTGCTACAGTCTACAGCAAGTCTGGTCATCACAAGGAAGACTCTGTGAACTGGGGATACTTGCTATGTGGTCCAAGAAAATAAATTCTCATCTTTTAGGGTAAATGCAGGCTTCAGGCTGTCCTTAGGCTAAAGGAAATAGGTTCAAGTCTTGCTAAATGGAGCGTTTCCTGGTGATATTCGGGAAGCGAAAAGTGGACTACATTGCCTTTATATCTTGTATTTCTTGAACCTACCAAAGCATGTATGTCAAACAGATATTGAGCAGTTCTTTAGGCAAGAATCCTGATTCACTCAGCCTTGCAAACGGCTCCCTAATGGACTTTGCTTGAAGCCATGACCTTGAAAGTAGGAGTCCCTTAAAACATACTGCTTAATGCCTAATTGTTAAACTCATAGATGGAGACAAATGCAGACCATGCTTTAAATGAGGACTGCTCACTCTGTTAAGTCAGGCTTATCAGAAAAGGAACCTTTTCCCTTAGCAAAAGCATTTTCCACCAATATTAGGCACGTCCATCTTCCAAGGAGTTGTCACAGCTGGGAGAAAGAGGATTTGAAAATATTATTCACACTCACATATGTGAAGCACATTGTATAAAGATTTTGCTGCTGTGCATCTGCAGTGTTTGTTCACTGGTAAAGCTACACAGATTATTCAGCAATGACTGTTACTCTCCTGCTAATACTGTGTGTGCTACTAATTTGCCAAGTGCTATTAAACAACTCGGGTGTTGTCAGAGACCAGTTTTTATAAGAGCTGCAATATCCAAATTTTGGTGTAATGAGAGACTCCTAATCTTTTGTATTATAACCCCTCCTTGTCAGGAGAACATATTGTGCCTCTGAAGTAAACAATTCTGCAAAAGTGGAATACTGTCTTATACCTTCTTTCAGCCAGTTAGCCCTTATGACTACAAAACTGGTGTGCATGTGCATACAGCATGGAGAATTGGCAATGCCTATGTGGTAATGATTTTAACTAGCTTTGCATCCAATTTTGAAGCCTTCTAAATCCCTTCAGTAACAAAGTCCATTCTCTTGATTGTTTATTTGTGTGATATGTGGCCAATAAACCATATTTCTGGCAATCAAAAGCTGTTTTGATGAAAGAAAATCCTAATATTAACTGTGCTGTTTGCTTTTTGCAAATGCTTCTTTCTCTGCCTGTATCTTAAAAGTGACTTGGCCTAGAAGCTCTGTTTTGCAAGAATCCTTGACAATATGCTGACATAAAAAATTACTTCAGATCAACTTAGGAAATGCAGTACTCATGGGCTGCAACCTGTAAAGATAGAATTTTCCAGAACATCCAGCACTTATTTAACTTTTCTGATCCATACCTGCTTGGATCTCCACAGGGCAAAGGCTGGAAAACAGCAAAGCCTCCTTGAACCCTATCCATAATGTGTGCACTAGGCTGGTGGTGCTGGGCTATGGAAGAGGGACTGAGGTTCCCAAACTGCATAAGCCCTGCCTCTTGGTTAAGAGAGCTGGTAGTTGTTCAATCTTCACTATTCCGGCTAATTTTTATTAAACTCCACTAGCTGAACCACTCGTGTCAAACTGGTTATATCTTCTCTTAGCACTGCCTGTAAATTTGGTGAGCTCAGGCTGAGCCCTTCTACCTTGACAGGGGACTTCTGCACTGTGCCCAAGAAGCAAGTGGAGTTGGCAAACGACCTTAGTCAAGTTTTACATTCATTATATATCTTGACAGTTATATTTCAGACTCATAGCTTTTGCTACGGAATTTCTTCAACTTCTGGTGCCTATTTTAGGCACTTCATAGAACTCACTTATTGGCTTACAGAAGTTAGAACTGCTCACTCGGGCAACAGCTGGGGCTTCTTTTGCTGATTTCTGCAAAATCAAGGAGCCTGCTCTCTTCTCTGTTAGACTGCTTGGCTTGGATATTCTGATCTGAAGGCAATAAGTGTTCTTTGTGGTCCGAAGTAGAAGTAATTCCAGGAGAGCAAACTCAACTTGCCCTTTCTTCTCAGTAAAATGAGTTACAAGCTTGAGTTTTCACAGGGATGCAGAGGAAGAGCATTGATGATGACATGGGGTCCCACCAGGATGTTACTTAGCTGAAATCTGACCCAGGGCTTGACCCTTGGGCCTGAGTAAAAGCCTGTCTGTCACACTCCATGAACTATGGATCTGGACCCTCTGAGAAGAGATTGCACCCCTTCTTAACCTGCTCTGTGCATCTTTGCAATGTTGACAGCTAATCTGGGAATGTGACACTCTTATACAGTAAAATAAAACAAGCAAATGCAATTTAGCTCTTTCCTCTCCCCCCTCCCCTCCTCCCCACTGAAGTCACTTCAAGCTGTGGAAAAGTGGGAATTACGTTTCTAAAAGCAAGATCAGTTAATCCCTTGTAGAGGTGGACCTGTGCGAGTGACTCAAAAAATGTCAAGGGTTTGCTCTGTCCATTGTGCCAAAGCTCGAGCTGGACTGGTTTTGATGGTGTCACTGGAAACAGCGCCTGGCCTGTTCCAATTGCAAATGACATCCCTTCTGCACAAAAGATTGTCTTAATTATTAGCAGTGATGTCTTCAAAGGAAAAATGAATATCTAAATGCTGATCTCTCTAGGTCTCTAAACTAATGTCCTGCACATATTTTTTCTGCAAAGTGGATTCAGGGAAATACTCCTTGTGCTTTACCAGTTTCAGAAATAACTTCAACTCAGGTTGCAGTGCAAGGACCAGCATAAGGGTCTGCAATGGCATGAAAATTTTGTCTTTTCCTATGTGTTATTGACAGTGTACCTTGTTGATGTTGCTAAACCAAAAAAGCAATGTTATTTTTAAAAACAACCATATTGCAGAGGAGAAAAAAAAAATCTCCTTTTCTTCCCATGCGCCAGCTTCTAGCCAGGAAAATATTGACTTAACTGGAGAAAGAGGGTTAGGGGAGTGTAGAGGAAGGGAAAGTATGAGAGTGTACAGATTGTATTCTCTATCTCTTGTGCCTCAGATGTTGCCCTTCACAGCGCTGCATTTCATCCCCTACAGCTGTGCTCTGAGCTGAATCAGAAGCTGTATGAAAGCAGCCTGGAGTACTGTTTCTCTTAATAAGAGCTGAAGCATATGTAGCCTGCTTTTCTCTTGCTTTCCCTACCTCCCCCCCTTCCATCAGAAGAGAAAATACGAAATTGAGTGGGTCTGCTTCCCTGAATAATGCCCTGCAGCCTTCCTTGGATCTTGCTGTTTTGCCCACTCATATCCCAGTTCTAGAGTTTAGATGCAGGAACAGTCTCCCCCAAGAAATAGGGGATGATAGAAAAAGCTTGTGGTATGACATGTGAGCCAAAGACAGGGACTGGAGATGTCACCACTTCAAGAACCAAGAGGACATCCCCACTGGCAGCATCTGCCCTTAATGCTTCTTGCCCATCGCTTTGCTGCGGGTGAAAGTGGTTGGTTCGCTGTAGTCAGCAAGTCACTCGCCTCACAGCGCGTCAATTTGCTCACTGTAACTTAGCTGAGATTTGTCTGTGCAGTGTGAGGAAGTCAAGCTGCACCCTGTACAAACGTACGCTATCTAGATCAAACCACAGATAGGAAGTGTCTGCGATGAGAACACGGAGGCACCGTCATCTCCACAGGTGTCATACCGTCAGCTGGCTGCACTTGACTGGGTGCCTTCCTGCCCACAACAGCTACCTCTGGGAGCCAGTCCACATGGGCTGCAGTCACACCTCCAGCTGCAGGTCAGGCAGACACAGAGGAATAGGGAGGCGAACAACCTTGAGCCACATCTGCCAATGTCAATGAAAAGAGTATTGGCTGGGCCAAAGGTAGAGAGGTTTCATTCCAGTCTGTACTGCTGCTGTCCCCTTTTCTGGGGATGGCACTGTCACCACAGGGTTGGCTGATTGCTGCTATCTCATTGCAGCACTTGGAGTGTTGCACGGTGTAACACAGTCCTGTGAGCCCAGACTTTGGGAAACAGGGCTCCAAAGGGAAGGTCATCATTGTTGGCACAGCTAGGGCTGAAAAAAATATCAGTGGGAGAAGAGGCCAAAACATGGAAAAGAAAAGAAATTGTTCTTCAGTTCTTTGCCAGGAGATGATGTGGTTCTTCTAGAGTGGATTGCTCTTTGAGAGAGGGTGACATCAGGGGACTGACAATTTAGACATGGTTCTTCTCCTTGCCAAAGAGACAACCAACCATCTTGTTCTTGAACCTGTTCTTTCAGCTTCACTCATCTCCCCAGGTTTACAATGAGGTACACTTCCCACATGGAAGTGTTTTGTCAGGCTAAATTCAACGATGCCAGTGATGGCACAGAGATTGTGAAGGACATTAAAAGAACGTGATTAAAATTCATCAAAATTTGTGTAGTACAGGAGAGTTCCAGGGAATGCACTGGAAAATCACCTTGTTATACTTTTCTCTTTAGTCTGAACTACATTCAGAGGGTTATGTTATGGCTTAACTTTGTATTTATATATATTATATTTTTAATGTATTTATATATATTTCTGTGTATTTATACATATATTTGTCAATGACTTCAACAATGTGGGAAAAGAAACAAGGTAGCTGGACATATCTAGTATCTGTGTCAATTTCTGCATCTTTTGCAAAGTAAGGGCATCGGATTTTTCTTTTCTTCCCCAGAATGTAGCTAGTTGTAATCTTCCTCTTGTCATCTAATCACAAATAAATCTTCTGGTTTGCTTAGTAATTGAAATTGCCATTTTTGCATCTGCTGCTTGTGGACATTGCACCACAGGAATCAATATCATATGTGACAGGAACAAGTGATTTGCAAGCAGTGGAACCCACACTGAGTATTTCAGGCCTCGGGGATCAAATACCTTGAGAAAACAGTAAAGTCATTTCAAATCAGGAATTATCACAAGTGTAACTTAATTATACTGTAAATTTGGCACCACCCCAGGCAGCACCTAGAGTGGTCCCATGCTTACTGCTTGCACTGATACTGACAGCTGAGGATTATAACTTGGGCACATTCTCAGTGTACAGGGGCACAGTGTAGGCAGCAGTTGGTTGGAGGTGAGCCTGAGCTTGATGCCGGGCTGCTCCTCACTCAAAGGGTGGTACCTGGATGAGCTGGCAGGGACAGGACAATCTAGCCTATGAAGAAGGACTGAAAGGGTTGGGAAGAAGTTTCTTTGGTTGTCTCCTTTTAATGAAACAATATGTGAAGGTCCATCAGCAAGATGGTTCTTAACTATTATTAACGAATGAATGTTGGTGGCAAGTTCATTACATTTACAGATGCTGGTTCCTTCCTCCCTTGTCATGGTGGCAGAAGGTTTGTCTGATGAAATGTGCAGTACACGGCTGCTTCTTAAATTTCAGTTTCTGGTCTCAGTGGGGCTGCAGATGACAGCATTTGGTGGTATACACCAGGCTTCCTTAAAGCAGGGGTGGGCAGATAAATGAAAGGTGGAGAGAGGAAAGAGGACATCTAGAGATGTCTAGTTCAAATCAGGTAATGCTTCTACTGTTTTCAGCACTTCCAACCTGAGCTTTTCCTGGCATGTTTTTCTTTAGCACATCGTTGGTACTATGCAACACAGCCTCTTCAGATAAGAAGCGGGGATTAATGAGCCACACAGAAACACTAATTTGTCTGGGTTAGGAGAGATTAGTTTTGCTTAGACCATTAACATAATTAATCTTGAGACTAGAAATACTCATCTGGTATTGCAGACTCAATGGGTTTTCCAGAAGTTGTAGCCCCAGACTATTAAATGAGAATTTCAAAATACACGTTTTATTTTAAAATGTTATCCCTGTTCTTTGAAAGCATTTAGAAGCTACAGTTATGTAGAAAAAATGGTAATATGTCATTGCTCTAGTAATTTACCCCACTATAATGTTTTGAAGGATCCCAAAGTGGTTATTTTGTCTGGGAGCTTTATATCAAGGGCTGCATATAAGGCTTACTATGCTAAGGGACAGAAAGGAAGAAACACCCCCAGACAGGTTGCAGAGCTGTAATCCTTGGTTGGGTGTGTGCCCTCCTGTCCCATCACACTGTCTGGGGAAACAGTTCAGTCTTTTAACTTTTTCATCTTTTTGCCATTGTTAAGTCTTTAATCTCTCACAGTAAAAAGGAGCTGAAGTCAGACCATTTGAACCATTTGCAGGCATCAGAAGTGGATTGCTATGGATCTCAGAAAGTACATAAGTGAGAAAACTGCTACCTGTAATGGGTGCAAATGGTTAAGGTGTACAAGGCTCTTGTCCAATTGGGGAAATTTTGTCCATTCCATTTTTGTCCTGTCCATTTTATGGAGCAGTAACTGGCTTGGAAGAGAAACTCAAATAAGAAAAAAAGTGGGGTTAATGAGAGGGAGTCCATCTCTACCCCACGAGACTCCTAAGAATGGGAACAAAATTGCACCTGTTTGTGTAGCTTTGCACCTCCAACCATGAAATAGTTTTCTTTTCTTATCCAGTCTTGAGGTTTAGGATCGATGCAGTACAGTTTGTTCAGTTTGCAACCAGTTTGACTTTTAAAATTCTGTTTCAAAACTTCTACAGTTACAAATCTATCTGAAAATGTATAAAATATTAAGGCACTGGTGTTAAAATGAGTTGTGCAGACTGAAGCTGTTGTGGGAAATGCATTTGTAAAAATGATATTGGGATATAGCTTGTGTTGTTCTTTGATTTGGTTTGAGGGAATTGAAAAACTCTTTGGGAAACATTTTTTAATGTGGAGCTGCTAAGTGGACTTGTTCTAGCAATTTTCAAAAACGGAACATTGAGTTTTATAACCTTAGACATGGGGTTTTATTTCCAGCTCTTTGAGAGGAATGGGAGGAGCAGCTTTCCTTCTGACATTTACTTTAATTCATAAAAATTACAAGCATCTGCCAAAATATCCTAAACTGTGGAGGAGGTAGAAATTGGGTCATGGAGAAAGATTAATGTTGAACAAAAATATTTGCCAATAGTTTTACATGAGAAGGGGAAAACTGTATATGCTGCAGAGGAACAGGCTGCTAGCTGTGGGGTTTTTTTGCACAACCATGTCTGGCTTATTATGGGGGTAATTTTCTTTGTGCATGTTTGCTCTTCATCATTTATACATCATCCAATCCCCATGTCCTGCCCTTTGGATGAGGGTTACTTTGAATTATTTCAGGAACCTTTTTGGTTAGGGAGGGGCTGAGACCAAATTCTCATCAGATAAACCTTCCATTGGGGTCATATCTTATAAATGCAAAAAACTTCAGACAACTCTCCAGAAGCAGCCACAGCAAGAACCTTCTCTGTGTTCCTCTGGGTGGAAGGAGGGAGCTCTGCAACTCACAGGCTCCTTCAGATGGATTTCTGTAATCTCCGGGGTGGAGTATGCAGTTTGACAGAGGTGGAGCTGCTCCACCAACTGGTGACAGTTGTGGGATTGAGGGCCTGTCACTGGAGAGCAATGAAACATCCATCTCTTAAGGGACGCCTGAGGGTATCTGAATAGGGAAAGAGGGTTGAGAGTTAAATGGGGGATGATGTCAGTAAAACTGCTACAGATTTAAGGAGGATTTGGTTTCTATTTCCCAGAACAGCCCTCCACCTGCAGGGACAACAACGACAACAACAAAAAAATCCTCAGAAAGTCCAAGCACAACAGTCTTATGTGTCTCAGTGTGCCATGCTGTCCTTGGCACAGTCCCAAGCTTGATGTTGGCCTCATCTATGTACCAGAAAGCATTTACCCAGCCCACAGCATACTGAACAGTAGCATATCTAGTTGCAGATTTACAGGCAGAGCAGCTGCAGGTTTTAAGAGTCACATGTGCTTTTCTCTCCCTCTCCACCTGGGAGTTTTACCTTCTACATCATTCCCGTGAGCGTTGCCTTGCAACCCAGTGACAAGATTACACTGAGGACTAACTGTGCAAGTGGGAACACCACCTTTATATCCTTCCTCTGCTTCCTAGGGCCAGCTGGGGATGTGTTCAGCCTCTGAGCTAATTAATTATGCTCTTTCGAAATAACCCTTCAGTCATTTATTACCGTTCAGTGTATTTCTTCTTTGGGATGCAGGAGTGCATCTGGAACCAGTATAATTCCCTGTCTACAGAGGAATGCAATGATGTCTCTTTCAGAAAAGTTTTATGGCTCCTTTTCACTAGGAGACATGACAAAGAGTCCTTGTGGGCAATAATCTGCCCTTTACCTGTCACACTGTAACATGCTGATGCGAGATACCAGCGCATAACTAGGCACCGGTCCGACTAGCATGAGAAAGCAGATAAGATGGAATAACTTTTTTAGATTACATTTAGCATTTTTAAATTATACCATGCCTATGAAAATAACATCAGTACTTTAAATAAATAGGAATCAATATCAAAAATATTTTAGGGAAATGTGAATTTAAACAGTTGCATATGAGCTTTTTGCAACAAGCAATAATAGCTTTTTGACTGTGTAGTTCCAAGTGCCAGTAATGATGCAGGATGCTTTTTTTTAAAAAACAGTCTATTTGAGAGAAAAGCTTCTCTGCTCTTTACTTCTATGGTAGCAGCTTCTCTTTTATTCTGGGTATGTTCAATATTTTCTTGTTGGCAGTAACATCTCTCTATTGGAATAAAGTGCATCTTTCAGCATCTTCAGAGTGGCCACTCACCCTAGGATGCTCTGAAACGATTTTTTACATCCTGCAGAACAGCTATTTGGAGGATGCAAAAACTTACCTGGCAGAGTGCCATCTCCTTCAGCAGCACAAGTGCTCTGAATGCCACTGCCATTCCCCAGTGGTGGATGATGCTGTGATGTGGAAGGCAAAAGCAAGAGTCACTCCTTAAGCTCAGCTAACAAAGGCATTTTTGTTTTCATGTGGATCTAAGGACATCTCTCTGACTATGAAAATATTTTAAATGATAGTTCCTAATTTGGCACTTGTTTAATGTCTAGAAATAACTGTAAGGTTTGAATTCCCTCAAGGGCAGAGGGGACTGGTATAAGGAAAGGTTTGTTGTGTCCCTGATGAAGCTGCTCATTTAGTATCAATAACTAAACAGGTTTGAGTTTGTGATTGATAAGCCAGAGCATCTGCCAGGAGTTAAAACCATTAAAAGCGGATGCATGCAAAAGTTTTGCCTGATTTTGAGATGCTCTGTTAAAGATGATTGTTACTCATTTTCATTATTAGATTTTAGCCTTCACTAAGAAGACCTACTGTTGAATAATGATGATTTAAATTATAATGATTACTTAAACCCTGGACAGCCTGAACTCCTGAAGCAATGTGGCATATTCAATATTATGCTCACCTGGTGTGACAATAAGAATTGCAGCACAAAAGCTGATAACAGACACTAAACTGTGAAGGGCTAATGTGCTTAGCTGAGCTCTCAGAGCATGTTCATCCCACAAGCACCAGGAAGCAGATGGGAGTGGAGAGAATCAAGAAATCCACATAATGTTTACTGCGTAAACTTCTCTTGCCCTGGAGATGGATAGGGAGACTTGCCAGATGCCTGCATGCTGTCCCAAGAACAAGGTACTGGCTTTACAGTTGCATTGCACACTATAAAGTGCAATAGTTTCCCAGAGATTGAGAGGCATTGAATGAAGTAAGGTGGATGGTCTTCACAGAAGCTTTTCTACTGTGTGGAAAAAGATATGATTTTGGGTTTTGATGGAAATTTGTGACATCTTTTGGCATTGGCAATCAGGGATTAAGCAAGATGGGGTTTGTGTCTTTCTTTTGCTTGCTAACTGTTTCTTGGAAGGAGGTTTCAGGGTGACATAGGAAGCTGGGTTTGAGGTAATATTTCCTTTCTGGTTTAAGCCCCCTGCTTGAGAAGTAGTTTTGTTTGTCTCTGAAAGGCAGGAAGCAACACCTGCAAGGCAACAAATGAAAATAATGTCACAGAAAGGGTATGTATCACAGATGGGGGGTGAGGGGTGCTTTAATTATGTGGGTCAGAGAGTAAATGGCTCAGCATAAGAACGATCGTGCATTTCAATGTAGTCTGCAAATGGGGTTGTGGCAGGACAGCATCTGAACTGACAAACCAAAGACCAGTCAGTCTGATTATTGCTCAGAGATGTTCTCAGATAGAGGTGTTGCTTTTAGATATTGTGATACTGAGCAAACTATTTCCCGTGAATGTGTTCAGTCACTTTTTGCATGTAGGTAAATTTCTTATCTTTGTAACATACTTTGGCAAGGAGTTCCACAGTTCATCTTGCCTTAATGAAAGGACTACCATTTGGGGCTTTTTTCAATCTGTCAACTTTGTTTGTTTGCTTGCTTCTGTATTCAAGTCATCCCCTATCCACTCTCTTGTGGACCCCTTTTCAGGGGTCTGATGCCTATCTCTAGCTTTCACAGTCCTGTTACATAATTCTGGGGATAGTTTGGGGTTGGGGGAATGACACATCAGAACACAACGCAATCTTGTAAATGTGGGCGCACCACAAATGTATCTGAAGTTGCATAATTATGATTCCCTTTGGCCTCTATTCCTTTCCTAATTGGTCATGCCGTTACATTTGCTTTCTGACCACTGATAGGCAATGAACTGACATTTTCACAGTTCTCTTATGATGCTAAGCCCTTGTTTCAAAGGGTTGATTGTCATCTCAAAAATACTCACAGTCTGTGTAATTTGCTGGGTTTCCCCATGGGTAGTTCTTTACTTATGCTGTACCCCTTCTGCCTTTTTCTAACACTTCCGTTCAGTATTTTGGCAACTCTTTGAGGTCAGCCTTTAATAACCTGATTAATTTATGCTTCTCAGTGAAGTCTGTTGTGACATGATAGGTTCTTTTCTAGATCATTTCTGTATACATTGAATGGGACATGTCCCAGTGCAGATTCCAAAGGGACATTTTTGGTGACCACCTTCTACTACAAAACCCCTTTTTCTTCTCTTTTACCTGTTACGTGATCATTTGAGGACTGTTATGCCAGGGCAGGTTACTTTCTTCAACAATGATAGTTGAAGACCTTGTTGAATTCCTTTGTATTTATAGAGAAGAAAAACTTGAGATTCCCACAGAGAGTGCTGCAGCTGTGCCACGCCACAACTGGGGAAGAACTTCAGAATAATTTAAGGGAAACTGTGATGAATAGCAATTTGCAATCACTATAGCAAAATTGCACATAAGTTGCTAAATCAGGGTTTATTTGCTATTAATAGAACATCAAGAATCAAAAGAAAGTTTCTGTTTTGTTTGTCTGGTGCTGGATTAGCCAACAAAAATGAGATTTGATATTTAAATTCATAGAACAGTCCTTCCGATGTACCTACATGGGGAGTGAAGGTGGGTCATCTATAAATATTAACTGCTAAACTATCTTAACTGATCAGGAATATAGAGTTTACATGGCTATAATCCTAATTTTATGCTTATTCTATGCATTCAGAAGGGGCTCTGTATTCTAAGAAATTAAACTTGGAAGAGTCTCATTTTCTTGCTGATCATTCTGAAATAAAAAGAAATGTGTTGTTGAATCATGAACAGCAGGACCAGTGGATAAAGCTTGATCTGCTGATAAACCATATGGTATTGTATATTGTATAATAAATTAATTATATAATTAATTTAGTAATTAACATTAACAAATGTTAAGTGACATTTTAATGATGTCACTCCCTTCCCTCTACACACACGGTGACTGTTAAGGACTCATTTCTTAATACTAAGTGAACCCAGGTGGCATTGTGAATGACCCAACTCTCCTTCTTGGTCTTCTCCAGTGATGCATATTAAGATCACTTAGATATTTATGTGATGTGAAATATGTGACTGGAATAAAACTGCAAGACAGACTGACAGCCAGAGAGACACTGACGCCACAGGGAAAAAGTAAAATGTATTAAATGAGATGAAAATAAATAATTATTCCCTACATATTAATGACTCACTCTTACTTCAGTGCTATCAATAGCGAATTTTGTGCAATTTTGTTAAAAATAGAGAGGTGAATGGGTGCTATTGACTGACATTGGAAAGGGATATTGCAATAACCTTCCACATGTTCAGAAATTTAGGACACTGTGTCTTCTGGTTTGGCTAGATAAATTACTTGAAGCCCTTCTCCTTTCCTAATAAATGAAATTATGTAAGTCTTGTCAGTTTTGGTACAGTTCAACAAAGTTAGAAAGGCTTGAAATGTATTCAGATTGCTGTACGGTCTAAAGAGCCCTGCTGCCAAAAAGTTAGCTACAAATAGTAATGTTGATGGAAGAGGCAAATAAAAGAAAAAAAAATTAAAATAGTGCATCTGTGGGACACATCACTTTCCAACCTGCCTTGGCAATCCATAACAATATGGGAAACGTGTTCAGGTAATTGTTACAGTTTCTCAAGACAAATAAATTTGGAAAAATTAAGTGCAGATGACATGAAGGCAATAGGAGCAGTTTATCAAACCAGCACTCTTGGTTCCTTCTGAAACAAGGAAAAAAGGCTCTTTTTAGTGAATTCTGATGAAGTTGAGAATAGCTTAGCACTCCCTGAGATTTTCTTTTATTACTGAATTTAAAAAATATGACAAAACAGCTGTATTTAAGGTAACTAAATTGTCATGGATTAGAATGTCTTATTCTCCTTCTAAATTGACTGTGTTTATAGAGAATGGAGACTTCTCTTCTTGTAACTTTGTTACAGTCAGGAAGACCCTGATGGCTTCATTACATTTGAGCTAGGACAGAACTGTGCAAAGTTTATGTGCAGGAGGACAACAAAGGTCTCTTCGTCATGGGAAAATCGTAAATACAGTTTAGAAGATAGGAATCTCTTAGCAATTTTATTTAACTCTAAGTAGCTCAGTGAGAACAGTAGGAAATCAATCAAACTCAACTACAGAACAAGAGTGGTAGAACGCTTCTGAAAACTGCATTGTTTTATAATTAGGACACATTTTAAAAACACTTTATAACAGTTGATTCTTATTATCCAGTATCAGTATGCCACTGTCAAGATAAGGAAAACTCTTTATCCATTCACAATGGATTAAGATGTTCTCAGACAATCTTTTTTTAAAGGATTGGAAGATGGTTTGATGCTTAAAGGTTCTACCCACCAAAACTATGAAAAAGTTTTTTTGCAATAGCATCTGGCAAAAAAACGTTAAACCCTAACCCAGTTTGGCAACAGAATAGATACTTTCCACGGGGCTGTAACCTAGTATCTGTAGAATAAAGCCCCCTTATGAATCATGTTGCCTTATTTTTCATTAGCAGTTGAACCAGTATTGCCATTATGGTGTTCAAATATAGTGCCTGAGTTGCTGAAAAAGGTTTTCCTCATGTATTTCAGAGCGAGAAAAATAAGTACTTGCATGATGTCAGTACTTCGGGATTTTATGGTCAGTGCTCTAGGAAGTGAGCTGAAATGATCAAATTATTGCAAATTAATCTGCAGCTTCTAAACACAGGCCTCTCATCTCTTAATGATTCATCATCCTGTGATCTTATGAAACAAACAAGTGTGTTAGCCTTGGTCAGACAACAGGGATGACAGCTGATTCCATTCTTTTTTATATCAGAAAGAGCAACGAACCTTTCCAGAAACTTCAGGAAAAATAACTCTCTTGTAAAGTTTAGTGGCATTTGTGCCATGTGTGGGTAAGTGGCTTAAAGACATCAGGTCAGCTGAATCCCAGGAGAAGGTGAAAGTCATTCAGAGCTGGGTTCTTTCTCCTGAAAGCATTCATTCTAATATTTGTGTGCACCCATGGGATTACAGAATATGCTTTATATTATTTCCTGGAGAAAATATTTTCTGTTGTTCCTCTAGACAATAGCCTTTTTTTGAGAAAATATTTAATGTTAAGTTCTGATTCATTACATGAGAGGAAGATGATGTGTCTCACATGTTTGTTCTATCCTTTGAGAAGGCATTTCAAAGGCCCTCACTGAAAGCATTTGTAAAATGGCATGTTTCTTTGTCCATCCACAGTAAGCCCTGAATGCTGGCTGCCATTGTTTATGTGACAAGAGAATTTTGGAGGAAGAACACCTAGAATTAATACAGAAAGTTTCTCATAGTCTTAACAGACCTGTTATTACTGAAAAGGCGCAATATGTTTTCTCACTAATTAATGTAATGCACTACTGAGTGACATGGAATCTGTTGGTTAGTTATCTGGCTCCTTTTAATTTCCACTATCAAATTGTAAATGCTTTCATACATCATAAATACGGGTGATTTACAAAAATATTTGGCATGAAAACAAATACTCAGTTTGAAAACAATGAACTAAAATCAACCAGTAAAATTTATTTTACACAGCCTCTTGCAAAGAAGTTATTCTGATGATGCTATTGTGGTTCTTAATGGAGCAACTCTTATCAACATACTAAGTCCAAGTCAGAGTACAGAATATTATGCGTTAGCAATGAAGCGAAATGTTGAGATTCAGGTTCCTGCTTGTTTATAAACTAAGCCACAAACATCAAAGCTTGAAGTCAAAGAAGATGTGTATGTGTGTGTATACATATATATAAAAAATATCCTAATCAGTTGGCAATACCACAGATGCACAGAAGTAGCTGAAGTGTGTATGCTGTGAAATCTAATGAGCAATCTTGCTGATGAAGATCTTGTCAAGACTGAACAATTTATTCATCATCACTGTGTCCATACCAGTGACAGCACAACTGTTAAAACCACCAGATTAGTTCTATTTTCCCCTAAAAAGTAAAACAGTAGAAAACATTCCACCCACTCATCCCACATTGATACAGCATACTCACTGAGCAGCCCTAAAAGTTAGCTGCTGGCAGCAAATGGTCTTAAATATGATCATTAGCAAACTCAGAGCCATGTGGAGAAGGAAAGGTAGAGAGAGATTTCCAGCCTGCACAGAAAACTCTCCCAAAGCAAGAATCATTGGAAGCTGCTTGCATAAAAAGACTAAAGAGCCATATATAAATCCAGAGGCTGCCCCACAGCATTGCGCTGTCTCACTGTCATAGAATATAAAACACAATGTGCAGCTGGTAGGCATGCAGAGAAAGCACAGTAAATTAAAAATAGGAGCAAATGCACTGACTTGGCATACAAAAGATGTGCGCAAATTTTGTAGGACCTGTGTAAAAATTGAGTAAAATCCATTTTTTTCTCGACTGTGCAACAGAAGGTACCATCTGCAGAAATCCAAGAGCCGTGTAGCATATGGTAGCATTTTTTCCTTCTTTTCTTTAAATGGTAGGAAGTCTGCTAGTGTGGCTCCTCTCCCTTGCTGGTTTCTCTCAGTCACTTTTTCATGTCAGTTCTGACAACACAGCTATCCTAAGAGGTACAACCTCGTCATGACTGATGTGCAGAAGGCCCCAATGCAAGGAGTTTCTCATTGACAGCTCCAAACATAGAATATCTCCTGTTAGATTATGCAATAGCAGAACTGCATCTTCTGTGGTACAGTTTGGTTGTGTTCATAGGGCACTCTGGCTACAGAAGTACAAAGCATAGACTTGCACGTAACTCAGAGCTACAGTCAAATTAAGGCCACTTTAGCATTATGAGAAAGTTCTGTATGGGGAGATAGCTTAATTTGTTACACGAGAGATGACAAGTGATCCTGTGGAGTTTCTTCTGATAGCTGCAGTGTAATTCTGGGCTGCACAAGCTGATGCCATGTGGGTCCCTGCACCTGCGGTTTAGACAGACCTGTACTACCGTTTCCTCTTGATTGCTGATTTACTTTAGCTTGTCATTGTAGGAATATACTGTCTTGTTCTTTGTGCACTGCTAACTAAAGCTTTCTTTCAGAAAGCTAGATTTTTTTTCAGAGATTGTCTCTGCAAGCAATTTCTCCAGCAGCCTGATATGCCATATCCCATCAAAGATTACAAAACAGAGCCAGCAAGTATGACTAGGGATTTACAAAAAAAAAAATAAATAAAATTTAAGTTTATATCTTGATTTGAGAATGTGCAAGTGAAGAAAATCTTGCCTTCAATAATTACATTGCTGAAAGAAATAGAGCTCAGAGATAATAGGAAGGCCAGTGTAGTAATTGCTTGTAGTACTAAACAGTTGATACAGTGGGGAATTTGAATTGCTTAATGAACTGATTCAAAGGTAGATATGTTGTGTCCTTTAACAATGACTGCAAATGTTCCGCCAGACAGCCTATCTGAGACAGGCTTTTAATTCCCTTTTTCTCTGTCTTCTGTCACTTGTACAAAGAAGAAGCAATAATATCTCTCCAGTAATGGAAAGGCATGAAATGACTGTATGAATCTATACATTTTGAAAAAGTTTTAAGCACCTTAAATTTGGGTAGATGTTTGCACTCAGGACCCTCATGTTCCAGTCTCAGCAAAAAACCCATCCAAAAGTCTTCCACTTAGATAACAATACATATATACTAGCTGATTCCTTCTGGTTTTCTCATATTGGAATCTGTTGTGAAGTAGATGAGTATAACCTATGTAAAGCAGAGTTTTGTCTGAGAAATGTCATAGGTGCCGATCCTTTTTGTGTCCTGTCATTTGGGTGACTCTCATTCTTCACTGGACTCTAGTTCTCATGCTAGTACTTTGTAATGTGTATGCTGGCCTACCCATCCAAAACTTTCCTACAGAACATCTAATACTGGGAACTTCTGCTTTTATTATTCACCTTCATTTAACTTGTCTTCTTCCTTTCTCCTCCTCCATCTCCTTCCTCATCCCTCCCCCCAAAACTCATTTCCTTTGATACTAGAAAATGACAGAGACAGTTACACAGGCAAATATGCCATCAGCCAAGCTTCTGCCTTTCCATGAAGCTCTATAAACCTCCTGAAGAAAAAAACAGATTGTGTGTGGAATTCTGGCTACAGCTTCTATGTGGGACCCTCCCAAACTTTGCCTTCAAAAAGAGGTGCCAGTTGTCACCTACAAGCAGAGGAGCAGACCTACCGTGAAAATATCAAGGTTATTAAAGACTAAATGCTTGAAAGTTGGGATGCTAAATTCTTCTGTGGATTTTCAGGAGACTGCGTATCTTTCAAGAGTGCTGGCAGTGCTTGAATTCAGCATTTTTGTCGAAGCTGAGGCAGATGGGCTCCACAGTGTAGCTTGTGTACTCAGACTCCTGTTGCATGTTTAGATGAGAACTAGAACCCTTTTATATGCCCAGGCAGGGAAGGAGCCTGTCTAGACATCTGAGGGACTAGGCTGTGCAGGACACTACAGGTGGTACCATCCTCACCACTGGGATGCAGCCTGAGACCTGCACTGCAGAGGTGACCTTGGCATGCACACTGCGCCTGGGTGAGCCAATGGCTACCAACCTCTCTTGAAAAGTCATGGTCCATTTATTCCTGCTTTTGTGTAAATACTTGGGCATTTAGTTTTAGGCTTCGATGGCAGGGGTTTGTAGCGGGAAGGGGCACTTAGAGGAGTTTAACCACTAATCACTTTGTTTTTCTGCAAATCTTCTCAAAAAGAACAAAATGTTTTGATCGGTGTACAAAGCTGGAAGTATTCAGGCTTGGTGCATTTGATTTGGGTGATTCAAAATGTGGACAGTAGTGGGGGGAATGGCAGAGTATTCTGCCATTCTTTCTGCTGCCCTCCAAACCTGATTTTGTAGTGAGTTAAGAAGTTCTGGCCCAGCTACCTGAAACAATTAGGTCACTTTTGTTCTGCAGCAGCCGGGGGTATGGGATTCTAATCAGAGATGCAGTGAAGCAGATCTGGTATTAGACATTAAATGACAGCTGAGTGACAATAGTACTAGGAGTTAAGTGAAATTTAAAAATATACCAAATGGAAAAATGGCACCATTAAAAGCCTCATCTGAGATGATTATTCTTTTTTTCTGGAATTATGGAAGACAGTTGGAAAGAATTTAAACAGAACTTTGTTGCTGCAAGGAATGGGTGCCAGAAATGGAAGGCAATCAGAACAGATCTTTATTTTCTAACAATAGATGGGTTTGAAGCACTGGATATATTAGATAGTTTCTACTCAAACAGTAAAGCTCAGTTATGAAACCATGTACCAGAAATTTGAAAGGTATTACATTTGTGGATGGAAAGTTTTGGAGATCCAAGGGCGGGTTGCAAATGGTTTGAGGAGGTAATCCATGTTTTCATGTACTTTTTGCTGTCTCTTGATGTTCTTATTGAAAACTAAGGCAGTAATAAAGTTCCAAAGCCGAGGAAAAGACAGCCATCAGACAACCAAAACTAACTGTTAGAAAGATGAGAATTTGCCAAACAGAATTTTGGTAGTCTGTACAACAGACCATGTACTGAAGTTGTTGATTTTAAGTGGTCTGAGAGAGGGACCCAGACAATCTCAAACGTACATCTGTGGAGCAAAGCCTGGTCTGTCACACTTTTTATGTGTGGACCACACTTAGTCTTAACGTCTAATTGCTAAGAAAAGGTTGGGCATTCCTTCTCAAGAACGTTCAAAGTGCTATAAGAAAAGATTTTGGAGAGAATGGAAAAGGTAGAGTCCACACAAAAAACCCTCAGTATATAAAGCTATTTATATTGCGAAAAACAAACACCAAAAAAAAAGAGCCAAAAGGATCCCTTGCCTTTAGAAGAATAATGGCGGTTCTTAAAAATTCTGTGGTTTGGCAGGAATTTAATTTTGGCAAAGTGTACTCAGCATAAACAAAAAACATAAGAAGTGCTATTATCTCGTTGGGACTCAGTAAACAGTGCTGCAGTGGAAGATTAGTGGGCTATCAAAAGGAAGCGTGCTCCATTTCAGTTAAAGGCAGGAGCACAAGCCAACAAAGTGGGACGTTGGAAAACAACTGTAGGCAGTGAAAACAAAAACCAATTTGTTTATAGCAGTGAGTATACCCATTTTAACAAAATGTGGGATATGTAACAAAGCAAAAGAATGGTGTATTTTGTAGGTATTCAAGCAATATCCTCTTTTGAGAACAAGAAGCAAATAACAAGGAGAATATGAAAGTTGTTTCAAATGGATGCAAGAGCTCTCACTGAAGAAGCATCTTTTGTTTCTCTCAGTAGAAAAGGTGTTCTCTTAAGCCAGAGGCTTCAGGAGGAGCTGGGTAGACCTGCTGCTCTGTGAGCTGTGCAGCTCATGGGAGTGTGAACAGAAGGGGTTCAGAGCCTTATCAAGGGCTCTTGGCAGGCTTTGGGATAGTTGCTGTCAGCCTCCTGCTGCACGTGAAGCCTCAGATGCTATTTTCAAGTACATTCACATGCTCCCGGCTTTCGAGAAACACAGGTTCGTTTGTTTATCACAGGCTGAAAGTGTGAAAATGCTTGTAAATAGCACTCTGCCATCTTGCCCACGCAGGGCACTCCCTTCTCTGGGCAAAGACCTCACCAGTGTTGCCTCCTTCCCTTGAACTGCTATGTTGCCATCACCTCCTGCTTTAGTGCTGCTCCCGCGTGGGCCCCAAAGGCAGGTCCCGTGCTCCAACAGCCTTGGAGTTGTTGCAGGTACTACTGAGGCTTCAGCAGAGATTCCTGGCAGCCTCTGAAGTGTTCAGAGTCAGCTGCGTTGGACTGAACAAACAAAAACATAAATCCTCCACACTGAAATGTAGTGAAGTTCTTTGGTGATATGTTTAGTGTTAACAAAAAGGTCACAGCCATTGCCAATTTGTCTTTACTCACAAATAAGGGGGGACGGCAAGACTACCTAGATTGCTGAACTAAGTAGCTTTCTGCCCCAATTACCCATCCAAAAGAGCAACCTGACTGTGAAAAGCTGTCTAATGGTCAGAGAGTTAGAAACTATAATAAAGAGGCTCCAGTTCCGAGGTAATAAGTGATAAATTGGTTGTTCACACCTCTTTGAGCTGAACAGAAGCACAGTTTTCGTAGCAGCGTGGTTAACATTCGAGACCGGTGGTGTGCACATCACAGGTGCAAAAGAAAATTAATGTCCATGTGTTTAAATAAAGCAGAAGCCAGTTACCATGATCCACAAGAGCAAGGCAGAGGAGCAATAGCTAAAACTAACCACAAGGTGTGACAGACAAGAGGAGCCTGCCACAATTCATCTATCTGTGATCAGGAATAAAAATTACTCCTTACAATAGTTTTACCATTTGAACACAAAGCTGGATGTCTGCTGGCATAAATTACTGTTTTTCCCACAGGTAATGAAATTAATCTTACTGACAACATACACTACAAATGTTAGTTCCCAGATACTTTTGCGATTTGGTGACTTTTTTGTTGCCTAGTAAGTACAAGGGGTAAAGGTTTGCTCACTTTTTGTTCAGTAATTCATTTTTTGTCTTTTCCAAATGACTCAAGAATTAACATTCAATTTTCTGGGGAGGGAATTTGAAGGAATTAGTTTTTTTCCATTTTTGCCCAAGATCATCCACAAAAAGAAAAATCCTTTCCTTACCCAAGAAGACCTAAATCAACTCTTTCTCTGTATCCGACCCACAAGGAAATCCTAGATGTGAGGAAAAGGCTCTATGAGATCAGCATACGCTTCAGAAATTTCCTCTTTTGACTTTTCTTCCTTGCATGGGACAATTGAAATATTCACTGAGCCAAAAACTGGGGATGAATTGCCTGGCACTCATCTGAGAAGTGCAATAATTGTGGTGTAGTTGAGAACACTTAAGTGAGCATGTGTTTGGTAAGCTTCATAGCTGTTCATTTCCTTTGCTTTATTTTTGGTTAAAGACGCCTAAAACAAGGACAAAATACTTTGGTTTGAATTTAACTTCTTTAATATTTTTTTAATTGAAAAAACTTATCTTGGATCAGAAAAAGGAAAGTTCTTTTGTTTTGCATGCTGAAACAGCTGGCAGAAATTGTTCCCACAACCCTAATAACAGCCCATTGGAGGGAAAGAAAGGAGAGGAGAAGAGGATTTATTCACGATCTAAACCTTCCGTGGCTGTAAGACCCTTAGCTAGCGGTGACTTGGCATGATCCATGACGTCGGAATGTATTTTAGGAGTCAGGCCTGTTCCAATGGCCTGCCATTTGTGGAGCAAGAATGCACTACTCAGGGATGGAAATTATAGAGACAAATCTCACATTTGGATTTTATGCACTGTTCTAGTTGCTTCCTCATGTCCAGCTCATACCCAGAAGAGACAGAGCTGTGCATAGGAGGGTTGCACTGAAAGAGCTGGGCTCTTTAGCCCCGAGACAGCTGTTTGTGGATGTGACACTACTGGTTTTGGATCCTCGCTAGCTTGTCTGCACAATGAAATGTTGGACTGGTGAACTCACCCTGCCCTGGCAGCAGTTCAGGGCACCCTGCACTGCACACTGATGCAGATCCCCAGACACTCACAGGAAGTCAGCAGGCCCAGCGAACGCTCTCTGCATTTCACAGAACTGTTAACACTAGAGGAAAGCTTGGCATTCTCTCTGGCTGTGAAATATTGCTCAGTGGTAATACTAGACTTTTTTTCTTCTTTTTTTTTTTTTTTTCTTTTAATAAGGGAAAGAGATTACCAAAGGTTTATCTGAGGAGAGTCTTTCTCAGAGAAGCACAGTGCTGTGGATGTGATCTGAAAATGCATCTTTTGCCCCAACACTGAGGATGGAAGCAATTGGCAGTTTAGACAAGTCCTTCTTAGTTCTGTCTCTCAAAGGTACCTAGTAATTATTCTAAATGCTTCCTAGTACAAGTTGCAGATCAGCTCATTACATTTACACTGTCAGGCAGTTAATGTTTAAAAATCACTTATTTTCTGCTTTTATTGCTCTCCCTCAAAAGAAATATATTCTGTTTTATCTAAACAGGAATAGATCTGACAACTTTGCTTGCAAAAACTGCCTGTAATGTAGTTGAAGGGTTTGCTACTCACCTTTTTTCATTTCCAAAATGAAATAAAAAAGAATTAATTGCTCAGCTGCTACTCTGACATCAAGGAAAACTAAGTCATAGAAATTGTTCTGACACAGCTTAGAAATGGGCTGGGTGCCAGCAAGGAAACATAGGGAAGCTAAAAGCAATATAATTTTGCTTTATGCAGTTCTCTTATTGCTGCACTACTGCAGTACAGCCTGTTAGTTAGAGCCTGAGTGTCTCACAGGTCTTTTTCTTTCTCTTAAAGCTGTGAGCAGTTTTGGTACATTGGTCTATGAATTTGATACTTGCCATCTTCAAGCACCCTTAATGTCTCATGAGCTGGGAAAATGCATTAAGAAAGAACTGCATGCTCAAAATCTTCCCCATGTCCCAATAAATTTTTAAAAATTTTTAAAGAATCCATGACAACTTTTAAAAGAACAAAAAACCCAGAGAAGAAACAGGTCAAGGGGTATGTTAGGACAGTGGGTTTATTTAGACTACAAGTTTGAGTATCTGAATCTGGTTTAAGCCAGAGAAAAGTCAAGTTGCTCTAGATATCTCAAAGATGAAAAAAATATTACTGCCACTGCCTACCTTGAAAAAAAGCAGCACTTTAGCATCAAACTTAGCTGGTTTTGGAGAAAGCTTGGAAGACCTGGCCAGTGGTCTGACTACCGTAATTCATCTGTGCTGAGTCTGAGCAGAATATCAGAGGAAAGCCTGCAGATCTGACTTGCTCTGACTTGCAGTGGGTAGAAATCTGATATTTAAACACAGAATTAGTTCTTTAGTGTACTGGTATGTGAAAAAAATTGCACCTCTAAGTGCAACTGAGGGAATGACTGCAGCTCTATTCCAAGGCCCATGCTTTAGGGCTATTCCTCTCTTCAAAGAGATGCCTACTGGCAAACTCAGGGCTATTTTTACAGAGCAATCTCTGAAAATGCTAGGAAAAAAAAAATAGAGGCAGAAAAGTCTCCTCTTTAGAAATAACCAGTCAAAAAATGCTATATATGTAGCACGTCTGAGGGCTGTCTTCAGTGCTTATGGTGGGGTTTTTTGAAGGGCAGGACAGTTTAAAAGTAAAATTCAAGTGCTCTGCTACGGCTATTTTAAGGCAGGGGAACTGTGTTCTGGAGACTTTTTGGCAGCAGCTGGTGCCAGAGAAAGGCAAAAGTAAACTGCTAGATCCGTTGCAGAAGTTACCACTGGGAAATAAGACAGTTTCATTTATAACCCGTTTTCTGTTTCGTTAAAGAGGCCAGACTCGAATTTTACTGCAATGCACTGCAGGTAGCCCAGCCTCCAGCATGGGAAATGTGAACAACGAAAGTAATTGTGTTTTCAAAGAACAGGACGGTCTGGAAAACAAAATAAAGGTTACTTAGGTTTCATATGACTGTAGTCATACCTTGCTTACAGTGTGTCAGGAGAGTCAATTAAATCTGCAGGTTTTTTGGATGCACTCCTGATTCTCAGCCATTCTCTCTTCAGGGTTTTAACTGCGGTTTAACTGTTGTAGCTTTATCTGGAGCTAAGCAGCTTGCACCAATTTCAGGTTGCTGCTGCTTATTAAAAATTGAACTATACCTTTTCTCTGTTCTTAAGGGATATAGCTGAGATTCTGAGCAGCTCTGAAATTGAGTCTGTAGGTAGGAAATACACGTGGCACTTACTGGATTGCACAAGTAGGAGTGGTATTGGGGGCTGCTTGTGCAAAGCTAGAATGACTTTAACTGAGAGCACTGCTAGTTTTCCACCATTTTGTCAGCAGGAAAAACCTGACTGAAAACGAAGTATTATTGTTTGTAGTGTTCTTATTCCTAGAAATGAAATTAAGTACTTGCCGGTAAGCTGCAACTCAGGCAGGAACTGTTCAGGCAGCCACAGACAATTCTGCTGTTCATGAATCTAATCAAAATTGTGTCACTTGCTCCCTTCCTCCCCTCATGATTTGCCTGTTGCCTTCTCAAAAAACAAAATTACAGTCTTCAGAGACTGATTTTTAAATCATGGCTCGTAGCAAAATAAGACCTTGTAGGAGACTCTAGGTGCTACCACAGCAGAAGTAATTATTTAAATAAACGTGTTTCCTCATCACTGGCTTTTTCGCTAGAGTTCTTGCTCTCCTACTGTAGTGGTAATCAGGAGCAAAATGTATAGAAAAAAGGTTTACCGGAGTTCAGGATAGAAAATCAAGACCAATAGCCTAATTTATAACAACCTGCTAAAATACAAGTTTTAGCTTTAAAGGAATAATAATAATTTTTAAATATTTTTAAATCTCCCTATTCCCAGGAACGCAAAAACACCTTTTCACAGTTCGAGTGTGGATATTCATAAGTCAGCTAAATTGTCTCAAAACGCTCTCAGCTACTTAAGCTAATGAGCTGGTTTCACACTGATGCATGTGAAAAGTACTAATTTGTTTTGTTTTGCAAGGTCAAAATGTACAGGTCATAATCTACAACAGAAAGACAGTAACAAACAGTTTAGAGAGGATAATGTCTTAATTTAATTGATATTATTGCCAAGTGAATATGTATCTAGCAGTTGAATACAGAGCTGTTTGCTTTCCCAATGCTGATAGTATAACCAGTAGCATATGAGACTGATGATACAGTTTTCAATTAATACCAAGTGATGGCAACATATAAAATTGGGTGTATAGGAGATGCATGAGGAGAGTATAATTAATGCGGATGACCTGTTACTGCTTTGCTTTTTTATTATTTTGTTAGATTTATTTATGTTGAATTCCTTCCTCTGGTTAGATTCCATTCTATGCTTTTCTCACCTGTGGTGAGAGCAAGAATCTGCACGTGATAGTCAAATTGACAATAACAGAGATAAGCAGCAATCTATAAAACAGAGTGGAAATTTCCTGCAAGAAATTCACTGTATTTTAACAAAAAGGTTTGTAAAGGCCATGTTAAAATGCTTGTATCCATTATCCCAAGGTTTTTCGGACGGATACCATATTCGTAGGAGTACAAGTCTCCCAAATTTATTTGAGGCTTTCTAATACAACAGAAAGATTATTTCTCTCGTCAGGATAAGTGCAAGGGGACTGCAGTGCTATGTATAGTTTAGTTTTTTCTATTCTTTCGGTTCCATAATTGGTTCTTACTGCAGCAGCTTTTGTGGTGACCTATTGCATTACCAGGAGTAAAAATGAACCTTCTTGTCATTGCAGCCCCACCACCTCCACCCACAGTTTTTTCACAGGCTTTTTAGAAAGAAATGTACAGCCTGCTTTATATGCACAATTAATAGTAACACATTCTCCTGTGTTTTTATAGTCAAAGGAAAGGAATAAAATTCAATAGGATTTTTTCTTCTGTATACATTTCCTATACGCATACCTAAAACCAATTTTACAGCTAAGCTAAGTCTTCAATTTCATGTCTTCATCATGAATGTAAAGAGTTACTAAAATCTCCCTGAATACATAAAAAAAATCTAAACTCAATTTACTTTCTAATCACTGAGATTTCCTTCATTTGACTCCTCCTCATTTTTCATCTCTAAGGAAACAAGAATTCGTTTTGCCATGAAAATAGTCTCTTGGTTTCTTGATAGTTGACTTGTTCCCACTACAAATACTTCTTTCACCCCATGCCTTCTATTTATCATCTTAGCCGTCTGCTAGTGACATCAATGATGACGTTACAGACGACTCTCTTCGGAGGTGCAGGAGACGCGGTAGCAGGAGGCAGAGGTGGACTGTCCTCAAAGAAGCCAGTGATTTCCTAGTGAAATGGAAGGAAGAAAAGCATAGAACATATTGGGGTGGGGGGGGGGAAGTTGAACTGCTCCTACATAAAAAGATATTTTAAGCTCATGTCAGCTGTTTAGAAACCCATATACAGAAGACTCAGTTTCAGGGAGTGCTTCCATTGCGCCAGTATTATGCAAAATAGATCTTAAAAATATTAACAATATTTTTTTCTCAATAGACCTAAGAATTTCCCTTTCAGGCTTCCTGGCCTGAAATTCCCTTTCATGTCCGCTGGCTCTGATCCTTGATTCTATTTTTCTGTCCTGTGTTCTTCTCTCCCTACAACTGTCTGCTTCAAAAAAGTTACCCTGTTATGTATCCTGCCCAAACTACTCTTCAGCATCTTTGCAAAATGCCCCCCTTGCTGTACTGAATGTCTCTAGAGGCTGAGTTTGGTACTCCAGTGTATTGTTCTCTATTTTGTATTATGCAATGTAGTAATAGGCTTTTGAACCTGAGAAGCTGGAAAGTGTAAAGATAAAGGATGCCTATGAACAAGCAAAGAGGTCTTTATGTAATAACATAACGCTGATGTAGGTGAGGCACTTAGGTACATTGTTTAGAGGCAGACTTGGCAGTGTTAGGGAAACGGTAGGACTTAGTGATCCTAAAGGTCTTTTTCCGCCTAAACTATTCCATGATTCTTTGTGGGACTTTAACACCATGAGGTAGAAATTTCAAGAACAAGGAGTTAACACCTGCAGATGCAAAGTCCATCTGCACTTGTGAGTAGTTGCCTGAATCAACCCAAATCTCTTCCAATATCCATATTTATATAATTTCATCCCAGTGGACTGGAGTTTAATTTTAAATAGCTATCATAATATATGAGGTAGAATCTGTTTTGCTATCTATTCTAATACTTCACTTACCAGTAAGTTTCAAAACAGACTTATTTTGATAAACTTCAGGAAGCTGAAGATCCTGTGTTAACCAGGATATACGTCCTGTTCAAGCTGTGCACATTTTCAAGGCATACGTTTGCTCTAGGCATCACTGACGGCACTATTAGCCACTAGTGGTCGTTCATCTGCAGAGCTTCTGGCAAAACAGTTTGATGATGTAGTGGTAGTGGAAACCTTTCTGTTCATCTTCACTGAACATTTATCAAGTCATGAAGAAAAAGAAATACAGAAATGATAAATGAAAGAGTGAATGTTCATATACAAGTCACTCTGATCCTTATGAGGATATTCTTTTCATTAATTTTAAGTTGTAAGAGGAGGAAGAAGGGCAAGGTGGTTCCAAATTACAATGTGTTTTACTAGTGTTGGTGTGTAATGAACCAGTTGGCCCAAGTGCCAATGTTTTTAAAATGCTTAAGACAGTAGATGATTGCATGTGTAACCAGGAGAAATTCAGATGATTAGAAGCAGATATTTAACACAAAAGAACCCTGACTTTCTTTCTCTCCTCTGCAACAAGGGCTTAGGAGGACTAGAATATTTCCCCCGCAGTAGGCAGTAATATCACCAGTGCTTCTATTGCAACTGGAGCTGATCCTCCTTTGTGTTGTTAGAAAAAGAAGAAACTACCCTTCAGTGAGCACTCACAGGTTTCTCTGATCACCTTTAAAACAAAGTAGAGGATCAGCTAAAGGACAACTTTCATGCCTAGACAAAAATCAATTCTAAAAAAACCTTAAATATTTGTAATGCATTTCAATAACTGTTATTGAAAAGCTATGTTTTAATACAAGGTGTCTTTTATCCAGTTGACAGTTTTACTTCTGTTGATAGTGTTTCTAATTAATGCTTTGTATTTTATCATATCCTTTGTGTTAGTGCACTTAGGGATTTAATTAAATGAGCTGTATGGCACTATTGTGTAATAGGCTATGAAAGGATAGACAAATCTGGAGTAGGAGAAGGCACTGTGTAATCACACCTGGAGCATTCCAAGTACCTAAGGAAGGGAATATACCCTTTATCAGGAAATTTATACCTGATATGGAAACTTTGCAATGTATCCGTGAAATAGGTTTGAGGTCATGCAGAGAACAGTCTGATAACTCTGTCTAAAATGTACGCCAGGTCTTCATGTGAAATAAGTGGTTACTGCCCCAGTGAAGCCAGTCAATTTGTGTCTGTTTTCATTAGGTGAAATTCTAGTTGACTGCCCTTTGAAGTTGGTTTGATTTTTGAAGAAATCAGAAATTGGTAACAGGTTTCTCTGCTTGTATACTGGCTGATAACACACAAAACTAGTATCCAAGCATATAGTAGTTGAGATCGTTATCTCTCTTTACAGAAAAGGCTTAAAATCTACAGCAGGACACCAGTTGTTTAAATAGGTTGGGTTTATCTGTCCACTGCTAACAGCAGTTTAACAGGGAAATAAGGCCCTTTTTTCTATACTAGAATAAAAGTAACTTTCTTAAAGGAGGATGATGAGAAAAAAATACAATTGAAGCTAAATAACATCTGTATGTCAGGATAAGGCCCCCTCCAACCCAAACCGTTTTATGATTCTATACTGCTAACACCAGTTATTAGTAGAGGATATTTCTGTACTACAGTCATGACGAAAGGTACAGATTCTTAGAGTAGTTTAAAGTGATTCTACCTTGGTAACAGATTGACAGCTACCCGGGGTAGACAGGGAGTAACTGTGATTGACATATGGCTGAAAGCAATAGAACTGTGAGTGACATAAATGTGTATGATCTTATAGGATTGCAGTGTGGGTGGATTAACAGACACAGACATGTAGAGTGGAAAGCAGTAGCTTGATGATGCACAGAATGCAAGTTTGAACACAAAGCTCTTCAGGAAGTGCCCTGAAATTCATACTAGTCTTGTCTTTGTTTATCTTTCTTCAAGACAATTATAACAACAATGAGAAAAGCTGACAAAAAAAAAAAAAAAAAAAGAAAAATAGCCCGCATCCTTGCCTGCTCCTTTTTCTCACAACAAAGAAAGAGCATATCAGAGAAGTTCAAATTCTTTCACGCTACTCTCATGCTGGCACAACTTAAAAGTCTTGGTAGTTCAATTCATGTAAGCATCCAAAAGTTTGGCTGATCTCTGTGTTCCCCACTCGTCTTAGACTTGATGAAGTAGACCAGAATTACCAGGGAAGAAAAGAATTCCTTTCAGCATTTCCATGTTTTGTTTCACGGTGAAAAAAAAACAAACAGAGAACTTTGAAATGAAAAATTACTGGAAAAACTGACAAACCATTCTTGAGTCTCTAAAATTATTTGTTTAGGTTTGATTCCAAATTAAGACAATGGCTTGCTATTGTGTTTTGTTTCTAGATGAGAATCAGCCTACACTTGATAGACATAATATTCCAATGGTCATGTTTGGTCCTGTCAGGATCTTCTGGAAGGAAAAAAAAAAAAAAAAAAAAAAAAGGAGACTGCAACTCTTATGCAAGGCTAAAGAAAGTAAATTAACAATGTTTGGAATTGACATGGCACTGTATTTTAAGATCTGGCTTCATGCAGTGCAGTTGTAGTTAAACGGATCAAAGGAACTGATATAATTACAGTTATAGATTGCAGGCATTTTTAGTTGATATTTTGCCCAATGTCTAAATTTTTCATTTGTTGCATGTTTTTAGTTGCTTAACTCTCTAGATTTTATGTCCAAACTTCTGACTTTTCCCTCTGACCTGATGTATTCTTAGAAGCCAAGCAAAGGGTTCTTGGAGCTTTTTAAGTATGCAGAAGCTGCAAAGCCAGCTACAGAAGTAAACAGTGAAGATCAATAGCAATGATATCTCTCATGTTCAAAAGGACATCTTCCTGCAATTTCAGTTCTCCTTTCCAAGATCTTGTCAAGGAGTGAATAGATGTCAAGAGCTGTGGAGTACCCTGTCATCCATCAAGTAGCATTGCCTTCATTTAGACTGATGCATTGAGGAGCAATTGAACTGTTTGAGTTCAGAACTGTAATTTGTTTTACTTTAACTTGTAAATGTCTATTGAAAGTTTCTTTTTGGAGTTGCCTTGCCAGTGTTTGCATTTCTCTCTCATTCCAAAACTTTCCTAGCATTATTTCTGTTCTCTTGCCTGACGCCTCCCTATTTGTCCACTATATCTTGTCTCATCCCCTTTTGTCTTGAGAAGACAAAGCAGAAGCTCATGTTTCTGTACATCTGTGTTTCTTCTAAATCTAGGTGTCACACACGTGTGTTCTGAGATATCTGCTACCAATAAAATAACTTTGAGCCTGTAAATGCTATTTCCACATCTGTGGCAAAATAACCTTCTACTATTAGTCTAGTTCAGTGTGGAGGCCATTTTCAGAATTCCTAAGGAAATATATTAAAATTTACACAAAACACTAAGGTCACTGAGAGTGTAAGAGTCACATGAAAAAAAAGTCGAGCACTGGCCATGATGGAGAGAGAGATTCTCAAGCCATATATTTTTGAAGGTTCCAGCAAGAAAGCAAGGGCATGTTAGAGACAGTAAGGAAAAGGGCTGATCTGCTTCAAAATTCAGCATCTGCATGGGTGATGTTGGAGGTCCAGTCCTGGGTGGATGAAATGTATTCCTTCAAATCTTAATGTTTAAGCTGAAATACTTGGTTTGTGTGCTGCTTTTTTTCACCCTTTCTCAGTTTGTCTTCTGAGACCTGTGTGGGTGAAGTAGGGCATTTTATGCTAAATCAATGGGCACCTCCAAGGTATTTAAAAATGAGTATTTCATGGCTTGTTTTTGGTAGTTTAGGCAACATTATGATTTTGCTCACTCATGCTCTGCATTGCTTGTATACCACTTTTCCAGTAAAATATGCTTCAGACTTCTTTACGCACATTAAGCATTAAGAAAAATTTCAGTCTGGTTACAGAAGTAAGAACTGCTAATTAGTCACCCTACCTGGTACATATATTTAAAGATACAATGTTGTGTAAACAATTAGTTCAAAATGTTCTCTCTGTTACTTCATGTTGTAATAATCATCTCTGCTCTTGACCCCACCATGATTTGTTTTTCTTCTCTTATCTTCCACCTCTCCCTTTGTTCATAATTTTTAGTCCAATCATAAACAGTGTCAGTCCCCAGTGGTCCATGTTACAATACAAAATATCAGCTTAGTGTTGCACAGAGGTGAAAAAGTCGAAGGGAATGTTAAGAGTTACTAAGAAAAGAATAGAATAGGACAGAAAGCATCATTGTACTATTGTACAAATTCCTGCTGCATTCTCAGCCTTGAGTATTACAAAGAACTAGAAGGAATACAGAGAAGGGGAGCAAGTGTGATTTAAGGTATAGAGTCATTTATACAGGAGGAAATACTAAATGGTTTCATTTGCTTGGCAAAAAATAGCAGGAGCTATTATGCAGATCTATAAAAGACGTGTGGAGCACAGAAAGTGAGTAGGAAATGACTACTCGTTATTTCTTGCAACACAGGAAGTAAAGGGCACCCAGTGAATTTATAAGCTATAATAAATTAGCTTTAATACAAACTCAAAACAACACATTTCTCCACATCATATAATTGAAACTCAGCTCTACAGGATTTTGAGGAGGCCAAGGCTAGAAAGGGGGTCAAAAACAGACTGAGCAAATTCAGAGGAGAAATACATTTGTGGCTGCTGAACATGATGCTCTACATTCACCCTTTAACATGATGCTCTACATTCACCCTTTATGTCAGCTCTTTCAAGCTGTTACATGACTTGAAGCTACAAGGTTGTTTCAGGAAAAGATCACCCAGAATTTATACTGCTTTTTGTAGCCCTTACCAAAATAGTACTTACGTTTTCCTATTGCTGAAGAGAGGATCCTGAACTAGGGGAGCATTTGGTCTAATTTTGTGCAATTATTCTTAAATTCTCTGAATGATGTCATTTGACAGTAAACTCAGAAACCTGTTCCTATATCAAAGTGTAGTGAGTGATTTACCTCCTGGAGATTTGGATTTCATCTTCTTGGACACAGTTTGATCTCACCAAGCCAGACATGCTGGTCTCGAGCAAAGTAGGGGCCACTGGTCTCAGGAAAAGTTTAGTCTGTGTGAAGTTTTGAAAAAAGAATGGCTAGATTTCTAAAAACCAACAATAAAATGGAAAGAGAAGTAAGTTTGAGGAATCTGGGAGATGTTTTTCTAACTGTACTTTATTAATGATGGTTTCCTGCTGTGGTTATTTGCATACATTTATTGAGCAGAGCAGAGCTATTTTCCTTGCTCTAGTTTTGCCTTATAAAACTCCAAAGTATAAAACTCTCACTCATTCTTGCTGGGAATGAAATGTTGGTGTGACGCAATTTAACTACGAGCAAGGTGGTTTAGTTAACAGTCATGGTTTGTCATTAATTGGCAGGTTTAGGATATGTGGTTTTGTTTTGTAGTAACTTTCAATCTTTCTTTTACATCTTTCCTTTCCCTCTGCAGCAGTAATTGCTCATGTGCTCTTCAGTGGTCATAGGACCATGCAGCTCCACACAGGGATAGGGAAGGCTCTACAAAAAAATTCAGTGTATTTGGGGCAGGACTCAGCAAAATAAATGGGAGCCCGTTTTTCTAAAGGCTGATTTATGCCAATTGGGAGATCCTTGTACAGTATGAAGCAGCACTGTGCTGATCTCAACAGAGCTACTTTGTTTGGTATGGGTTAAAAATCTGTATGCAGGATTCTCTCCTTAAGTGCATGCAATTATCCATAGTGCATCTGGGGAAGGTTTCACTTCCCTCTCCTCTCCTCTTTTTATGGTCAAGCAACCCTACAAATGCACTGTTTATCCCATTGCTCTTCTTGAAGGTGATCCACGCTCACATAGCAAGCTGTGTTTGTGGCTGTGTGACACTGGTTGTGCAAGCTTTGGTGCCACACATTTGGTGGCAGTGAAAGCACAGAAGCACTGGCTTTGCTGCAGCCTTGCTACTGTCATCATGTGATACTTGTTGTTGAGATTTATGGGTTTGAAGGCTAAGATTTGGAAGAAAAATATCTTGTCAAGTTGACTGAAGGGAATACTTTACACCTGTGGAATTAGAGACACATTTGATGCCAAACCCTGCATCCAGAAGTGACTGACACATTTCATGTCCTCAGCTGAGGAAATTTCAACATGAGCCACAACACTGCATCTTTCTTTCCCTGAAATTAATCTAAGATTTTGTGAGGGATAGCCACACTCTACAGTTGGAAACTGCAGAGCTAGTTGACTCACTGCAGGTGAGTCAGCTTTCAGCTAGTTGACTCACTACAGGTAACTCCATCCCCTTTTACTGACAGGACCAGAAGCAGCGGGCACAAACTGAAATACAGGAAGCTCCATCTGAGCTTTAGAAAACACTCTTTTACTTTGAGCATGACCAAGCTGACACATGTTGAGCAGAGAGGTTGTGGAGTCTCCCCCCTTGCAGACACCCAAAAGCCATCTGGACATGATCCTGGGCAGTCAGCTCTAGGTGACCCTGTTCGAGCATAGGTTTGGATCAGATGGTCTCCAGAGATCCCTTCCCACCTCAACCATTTTGTAATTCTGCGACAAATGACCATATAATGTGAAGGCTGATTTTTAGTTTGCCAGGACTGTATTTTTATAGTTTGCTGGGGACAGTATTACTCACATGCTGTCAGCCATACCAGGAGAGACTGTCAGGATGCATTAGAAGAGGCTGCTCTAGGCATGGCCCACAATCACATCTGAAGTGTGATCAGATTTCCTTACAAGGAAAACTTCTGCATTTGGTCCCGGCTGGATCTTACAAGCCTGCAAGCAGATTGGGCAGTGGGAAACTTGGCACAGAATGCAAAATTGGGAATAAAACTACCTGGTAGTGTTCAAACACCTAAAAACCTCTTTTTGTTGCTTTACAGCAGTGCTCCCATCAATAAGAACTAGGCCCTTAACCTCAGGAAGAGTACCACCTAATGTCATTACTGTCAAAAAGTCAACGTTTCCCTGCTGCTATCATATTGTCAGAAATCACAGCAATTCCCTATTTTTAGAACAGAAGTGCAAAACATCAGATATCACTGTGCAGTACTCTGCCTGAATAACTGTTATATTTTTAGGGGAGTTAGCATCTCACAGCGATATTTAATTAGACAGTGAGTTGAAACAGTAAAGTGCTTTCTAAATACTAAATATTACTATTACAAAGCATGAAAAATGACAAAAAGGAAAGCCCCGCTTTCCTAAATTCCTGTGGTCTATGCGTGGAAGTCAAAATGGACTGAAGCAGATTTTGTCACAAGCCACTTAAACAGGGAGATGTAGAAGCTTTGTTGTGCTGACTGAGCAACCATGGAGGTGACCCCTTTACAAAATCCCCTTTTGTAATCAGTTTGCACGTCTTCCTCCAGCACTACAGATCACGTACGAGGCCTTGCACAGCACGTGTGGCCATTGCTAATAAGATTTACTTTTTATCCATGCCAAGTTTCATCATCTACTGAGAAGGCAGCTTGCTGAGCAGAGGGAAGAGTTAGATTGTGTTGGATGCTGCTGATACTAATGAGGAACTTGGCAAGAACATGGTGGAATATTGCTATAATACAATAATGTTTTTAAAACAAACCAAAAAAAT
This sequence comes from Empidonax traillii, assembly GCF_003031625.1. Lineage (NCBI taxonomy): Eukaryota > Metazoa > Chordata > Aves > Passeriformes > Tyrannidae > Empidonax > Empidonax traillii. The sequence goes on along the minus strand of NW_020955248.1, from coordinate 290,410 downwards.
CATTTCCAGACCTCTTTGAAAAGCAGAAGGCACAATTTATAGGAAATTATTTGTATTCAAGAAGGTGGTAAACAAGTTACAGCAGGTTTTCAAAAAGCCCATTGAAATAATCATCACAAGCAGGTAGGAATAATACAGAGATGACTCTGCCCTCCATTTCCTCATAAGATGTTGTAAAATATTTGGGGGCACGTTCCTCCCCTTCTGAGTGCACACAGAATTAGCTGCCTTGGCTGGAGAACACGTCCTCAGAGTCATAGCACAGAGTTATGACTGGTTACAATTCGTCTAAAAAGTGCTTCTCTGAGGACAGATAAAATCTTTTAGCTTTGAATTTTCTTCCTCTTTTTTTTATTCCTCTCTTTTCCGGCTGCTCTGCAGTTCAATTGCTGAAAATCTCATTTACCCAGTGTCTGAATTCAGACCCAGCCGTGGTCTATATTCTTTACTGTAAACTCTAAGGAATGAGTAGCTACTTGATAATTTAATAGATTTTTTAAAAAAATTTTTTATTCAGTTTGCCAGTTTCAATATAGGTCATACCAGTGTCCTTCCCTATTTCTGATATTAAGGGAAGAGTGCAGGCATGTTTGCCTTAGCATGACAACTATTGGTTCTTCTTTCTTCAGTGCTTTGAAATCTTTCAGCGCTCTGTTATTACGCACATACCTTAAGTAATATGGATGATATGTTTATGTGTAAAACATCTACTAAATTGAAGATTTTAACTACCCAGGTGAAAAATTTCTTACACTTGACGGATGTAAGACATTGTTAGCCAAATACTAATTAAATAGTTGAAAAATAGTCTTTTTGTGCAGAAACTAGCAGCCAGGAATCCAATGCAGCATTAACTGAGTAAAGAATTTTGCACTGCAATATCCAAGCAACTTTATAAACATATACTATTTATTCACTACTATTAAATGTAATTCTGCAAATTAGAGAGCATTTTACATTCTACAGGCCTTCAATTCTGCTGACTGGTAGCCAGGTACCAGATTAGTCAACTCGCCTAATCCCTTGTCTATGTTGCTGAGTCAAATTGGGATATTTTATTCGTAGTAGACAGCACCTGATCGATTTAAACAGGATTACCATGATGTAAGATGGTATTAAACATGATGAGTACATGGCACAGTTCAAAATGGGTGTCTCAGTGGGATCCCAGAGTGCAATTTTACAATATGAAAGAAAAGGAACTCTAGCCCGAGATACCACAATGTCTTGGTACAACACATCCTGAAGTATTCTGAGCTGCACATCATTCTTTGCAATTCCAGCAGAGCAACGTAGGACTCAAAGACAGCTTTAGTGCTCGAAAGTGGAGCTTTTAGTGTGGAGCTTTATTTCCAGCATAATTTTTAAATGGTAGTTTGTACATTTGTTGCAATACACATTTGACTCCTGTCAGTGGAAGCTGGGCAAGAAACTACCTTGGTCCCTCATTTGTGGTAATATGGTAGTCACTCATCAAGACATGCTAACTTTTAGTTCTTACTGCATTTAAAACAGAGGAAAGAGATGACAGATAAAATCACTACTTCCTTTTCGTTTTTTTTGGTCCCACAACTTTGCCCCTGAGAAACATCCTTGTTTGGAGTATATGACTGCTAACACCTTTGGTTTGCTATTTGTTAGTTACTTGGAAGGTAGGGGAATAGAATATTAATTAAAATATATCTGTTCGATATCCATCAGCTCTTCCCTTCTAAATACATCACTGTCACCTATAAAACAGGCCTCTGGTGATCTCACATTTTCCAAGAACTTGTCTGTCTTGGGCCACTGCTGCTTGCCAGCGTGCTGGAGAAAGCTGATTTTGATGTGACACGGATGTCGCCTTGGAAAAATGTTCTGCTGAGAAATATTTTTTTAATTATTGAGGCAGGGGAGAGCGGGGGGAGGGGTGATATTTTTTACACAGACGTTAAATTTCCTGGAATTAATCGGGTAGAAAAATGCCTTTGAGGCATCATTCGGTCCATTAACTGCAATGCCAACCACCAGTGGCTGGACTTGAATACTAACAGATTTTATAACTCTTTACAGTAATAGACAAAGCCAGACAGATTCACAGTTCAGCCGAGCCCTCCTGTTCTTACCTGCTGCCTTCTGTGTTTATACCCCCAGTGTCTGCAACCTGCTTCCTTTATTAACAGGGGAGATGTGAATATAAGAAGCTGTGTTGGTTTGCTCATTTAGGTAAAAATTATACAGATGAGTGAACACCCATCAAACCAGGATCAGTATCTCCTCCCCCACTTCCAGTTACTACTTTAAAATCTATATTATTGCGGCACTATGTCAGACATGTGACTCGTAACACACGGAAGAAAACAGGAGAGTAGGGAGCAGCTAAAAAACTAATTTTTAAAGATGCAATTTCCTGAGTGAAATGTTTATTCCTAAGATAAATGTGAAAAAATATAGAAGGGAAATGAAAAGATGTTGGTGTTATTTAGTGTATGCATGTTCTTTTGTTGATTACTTCATATTATGCTGCATGAAAGCTTTTAATATTTTTTTCTATACAGTGTTCTGAATCATAGTGTCTTTCCTAGGGAAGGTAGAAAGTTCTCATATACTTCCTCACTGCAGAACTGAGTTCAGTAGAGAGAGGTATAGCAGTGTAGACATAGGTTGCATGTGCACCTATTTTGGATTCTTACCTCCATATTTTAGGACTATGCCTTGCTGGTTCTAAGCTGGGAGTCTCCAAGCAGAACTTTGTTGAAATGGGTTATGACAATTTAGCATGCAGAATACTTCTCTAAACTTCTCCTCCACCAACCTCCATAGAAGATGCTGACCTTGCAGCCAGCTCTGGATGAGGCATAAAACTCAAAATCCTTATTAATTGGAGGGGTTAATTATCTCAAATTAAACTCAAAATAATAGGAAATTAACTTTATTGCCCTGATAATATTACATTATACACAGTTAAAAGTTCTTCCCCGTAATTCCTGTAGAATATATAGTCTTTCTCTGAGACTTCTCACAGTGGGTGTTTGGACATGATAATGAAGGGACGAGACAGCTAACTATTTAATAGCTTGTTTATCTGCTTGCTATGTGGTATCCCTGCAGCAGTCTTATTTTTTTGGTTGAAATCTTTTATATGCATGCATTTATAAGACACTTAGGATTGTGAGGATAAAAAACAGCAAATAAATACATTTGGAAAGGGTGTGTTGTACTAAATCAGCAAAGGGTAAGGAGCTCCAAAAAGAAGGGAAGAAAACTGACTCCACCTTAGAAAAGCAATGTGAGAAATGCAAGTAAAAAAAGAACAGTCATCCATCTGGGATTTATTAAGTGGAAAACTTTTTTTAACAAAAGCTGTGGAAGAACAGAAATCAAAAGATCACTGTATATTTGCTGGCTTTTTTGAAGCATCTGACCACTAATATGAGAGCATCTCACAAAGACTAATCAATGGATCTTCAGAATATCCTTATCAGTTTGAGAAGTTTTAGCTTCGTTTTACTACCGGAGGAATAAAGAGGTTATTTATCCAAGACTACACAGGAAATCTGTGGACGAAATAATAAAGTAGGCCTGTATCCGATGGAGTGACTCAACCATAGCACCATCCAGTCTCCTTTCAGGATTGCAAGGCAAAAAGGGAGGGCTGTTGATATAATTCATAGTCAAAGATGACGAGAGACTCCCCCCAAGAACAGATGGAGAGGGCAGTATCATTCTGGTCATGTCAGAGAAAATTTACCTTTTTTCTTGGGTTTTGGTTAAAGGCAATGCCATATATGCTATAAATATATTTTCAGCTAACCCTTGCTGGGCATCTCTGATGGTAGCCAGTCTTAAAAAGCCAAAATGCTCAGATTGTATTTCAAGCTTTGTCCTCATGTGATCATTTTATGAGGAGTTAGAAGACTTGCATGCAGTGAAGATGATAACACCTACATTACAGGAAGTTAAAGCCCTTCAGACTGATAAAATACAGGCATAGCTAATGTACAAAAGAAAAAAAAAATCCTCCTTATTGTTCTAATGGGAGTTTAAACTGGAATTACTAATATATCAAAATTAAACACAAAAATCATGTTATTTAAATAAAATCTTCACACTCTGCATTTTCCTCTGGCTTTTAAACATACATTGCTAAGATTGTATACAGGTGTTAATCTCTGTTAAAACTTTTAGTCAGTGGGATTGCTGGGTGAGCTGACCACATTTTTTGCATAGCTCCTAAGGGGGCTGTTGTCATGCACCATGATCTGAGCATATGTCATTATTTATGTTACCACCAGCGAGAACGACCTTGTAACCACATCCAATATGGTTAAGTGAGATTTTTATGCTAGGACTTGCACATCCGTATTGGAACTGCTGTAAAACATTGAAAGAAGTTGATGCAATTTTTATTAGCTATATTAACTTGCTGTAATAAAGGGTTCTCAGGCTTTCATTCATATTTTCAAGGCACATCTACCAATTGCATCATCTGCTTCTAAGGGATCTGAGAGCTCAGAAAAATAAGACTACCTCCATTATCCTTACTTCTTCTGTGCAGAAGACTGCAACTTTACAATTGTTAGGAGTACACTGATCAAAAAGGTTTAAATTCACTGCTTTCTAGGCCTTCCAAATAAATAGAATAAAACTGTGCTTATTCAGCACATTTTCCATAGAGACAGTAGATCAGAAGAAGCTACAGGTAACTGAAATCAACAGTACATGGATTTGGTCTGTTTCTTATTTGCACTGTAATTTTTCATGCAGGTCTGGCAACACAAAATGTTCTTAGAGTTCATGCAAAGGCAGTGCAATTTACATACACTTTAAAGTGTTTTAGCAATGTCAGAGTTGTGTAAAAGGGTGTGAATTTGTAGTACAGCTAAATGCATCCAATGGCTGACAGTTGTTGGAGTGGACAACCTCACAACTTTCCTTCTCCTCCCCTCTTCCCTAACATGGATTCCTGAGCATGTTTCCCCAGAATTTCAACCATGAGATTAAGACACCACTGGAAAATAACCAGTTCATCCTTTTAAAAGTTATTAGATTCTCCACTGGGGTCCCGTGAGTACAACTCCCTGCACTAATGCATAGCTGGAGCTGAGAGGAGGGAATGGGATGAATCCCTTAAGAAGTTTTAATATATTTGGATTCTTCCATGTAGTCATAGGAATCTCAGCAGGAAAAAAAAAAAGAAACCTTCCTTTGCTGTGTTGAAAAGAGCAGAGATGTATCTTTCAGCATCAATTTGCTTTGGAAAGAAAAAAGTTACAGGGCTAAGAGTGAGATACACGTATTGTTTCAGGCATTGGGAAGCACACACTGGAGGTGCTCTGACTCTTCAGTTTCTTAGTTTTGGGAGATTATTGTTTTTCCCCAGTTAACTGTGAACAGACTATACAGTTAGAAAAAAAAAAAAAATAACAGTTTCAGAGGTTATGGTGATTCCCATGCAAGTCTGTTTGAAGTTAATGTTGCAATATGGAACAACTGTAATGCAACAACAAAAAAAGAAAAGAATGTAAGCTGTTAGGAATTTCTTTTATATCAGGATTATTTAATCTTCCATAGAAAATTCATTTCTGAAGTTTCTTCTGTTAGGAGCTACACAGTGTTCCAAATATTTGAGAAACAGATCAGCTGAAACTATTTGCCTGTTTAAGTCTTCTGGAAGAGGGAAAAGGCTACAGCTCATTTCTGATGAGAAGGAGAAAGCAATCCTGGGAGGCAGACGACAGAAAAGCTGCAGATAATAGTGGTTTTCTCTGTCAGGAAAAGAAAAAAAAAAAAAGACTAGTAATGAATAGCATTTTGAGTGTTAGCTATTTTTTTACCAGCCAACAAATAAATTGTGCTGAAACATTAGACTCTATTCCCATGGTGATTAGATATTACAGTACATATGGTATGGAAACATTAAGCAGTGTTTGAAGACCTCACAACGCCTAAACACAGCATGACTGCCAACTGTTGACCATACGCTATAGCTGACATAAACATGGAGTTGCCTCCTGCTATCCTGCACCTGGATTTGCTATGCAGATAAATCTTAGATATTATTGCAGAGGAAGGCCCAACAAGGACCTTATATACTTTCTCTTCACAATAGCTGCATCAAGTCGACCATACATCCTCACCAATAAAAACAGATGTAATCTTCTGTTTGAAATTAGTTTGTCACATCACAAAAGATTTGTTGTCACCCTGTCCAAAAATTGCAGCCCTTCTGTTTTGCTCTCAATGAAATAGACAGCATTACAACCTTTATGACTGCATCCGACTACATCTGAAATGCAAAAATATTTAGGATTGATGGGCCAGGCTCAAAGGTGCAGCAGCAGACTAAATGCTGTACATAATGACTTTGGTTGGTTTGGACGGTATGTCAACTTGAATAGTCATATCTTGTAACTTTGTACTCAATATCTGGCATTTAGGCTTAGAAAAACAAGCCAAAAATTCTGAGTAATTTTTTTCTGATATTAAACACTGGATTCTTTTGTGAAGTTTCCTACTGCAACTTCACCTCAAATTAAATTTATAACATTTTAGAAGATTATCCGAACAAAGTTAACTCCTGGTAATATTAATTATTCACAAGCTTCTCACCTCCAACCATCTTACAGTTTAAATGTTATGTAGAATTATTTATTCATAAATAAATAGTCCTCATGTTTTTTAGACCTCTGCAGTACCTGATCTATGTAAAAGCTGCACAAAAATAACGGAAAATATGCTACCAGTAGGCAATTTCTCTTTGTTCTGCGTCACAGAGCTATAGCGATATAGTTAACACTAGCACAGAGACATCTTATTCCCTTGTTATTTCACAGATAAATATCACCTGACATTTTATTCTGAAAGTGGTGATCTTCACAGAAAGTGGAAGACTTTTTTTAATTCTGTGTAAAAACCAAAGAATTAATTCTCCTTTTACTGATATATCCTATTATTTACGTGAATACCAGTAGTCTAAATTATGCAAGAATAAAGAAAGTTGTGTTACAGATCTGCTGTAACCACTCTATTGATCTTTACCCATATTTTCAGAGTATTTAATCTATGGTTTCTACAGCATGCCTGTTCTCCTAGTATTGGTCTTGATACTTTCAGTCCCAATGCTATTGCACAGTTCAAACAAGAGTCCATTAAACTGATTACTTGTTATTCCCCACTGATGCTCTCTTCCTAGTTCTGCGCAGGCACCTCAGCCTTGACCCAAAGCAAGTCTTTGTTTTCCTGGTTGTGGAATCCCAATCTGTCAAGCTATTTTAAGACTAGCCATCAATAGACCCTGCCATTCCAGTTTTTAATTAAATCTTTTGGCAAAACCAGGCTCTATCAAACAGGGACTAAGACAGAGAAATGTTTGCTAGATTTAAACACCTACAATAAAGCCTATTTGTGACTACACAAGAGAGTATTCTAACAGATCCATTACTTTATTCCTAAATGCTTCCATTTCCCCCTTTTTCTAAAGCCACTGACATACAGTTTTCATTTTTTGCATGGATTTTTAGCTTTTTTTTTTTTTTTTAACAGATAACATTTTCTTTAGCATGGAAAGCTTTTTCATTTTTAATCAATTAAACTGTCAGCAAACATATTCTTAAAATATAAGTTTGCGCTGTTTTGGCTGAGGTTTGTGTTGAGAAAGTCGAGTAGGAGCTAAAAGAAATTAAATGTTGGTGAGTAGCCTTTGATAGTAGCTCTCTTAGGGGACAGCATAATACAGGAGGTACAACATGTAATTATGTTTTAGTTATCTTGAGGTCTGTTTGTTATATTACTTCTTCTGATGTTGTCAGAAACCATAGCAAAAGGAAGATAATTTTTCCTGGATTTGGCATGCTGGGCAGAGATATTAACACATGATATAAAATGCCTCAAGAGACAGGTTGCAGACACTGAAGGACCTCTGGCTTCCTCTTCTCTTGGAATTATAAAAGTGAAAATTTAGTACCGAGATCTCCTTCTCTGCGTATTCCTTTTTCTCTTTCATTCCTGGTTTCTATTGTTGATAAGTTTTACAAGCACTGAATCTGACATCACACTAATGAATTCTGGTCTGGGGTGAGCTAAATAGACTGACATGATGGACAAATATAACGAGTTGCAGCTGGTAGTTCAGGTGGTTACTTACGGCACTGATGAGTACAGGGTTTTCAAATTGCTTTTCACAGGGCTTTTGAAGTTGAGGTATTTCAGTTCACAAATAGGATGGAGTAAGACTGCATATATTGTCAGTTATCAAAATCCAGATGAAGGGCAATAGCGATTTAAGACAGTGACACACATCTTAGAACTGAGTGACCAAATGTTAGTTGGTTTTTATTGACTGGTTCTGAAACCACATTAAACCACATACTACTTTCAAATTACACAGTGGAGGTGGAAGAACATGCCTGCTTTTGCTGAAAGAAGGGAAAAAAGCATTGAAATGCAAATTCTTATGATACAGTTAGAGTTTTCCTTACTTTAATCACATAGCCCCCAGATTTTTCTACAATCACTTAATAGTCTTGAATTAATCTTATCTATCATTATAAAATCAAGCAAAATCATTATGCACAGCTGCGCTATAGAAGCATCACAGTGCAGTTATTTCATTGCACAGAACAGATGCATGCTGTTGGCATGTCAAAGCCAATAGGAGCTGCATGGAGCTTGTATCAGCAGGAATTCACTTTCACATACATCACTTGGGGACATGAATGTGCAATGTGACAGGCCCATCACTACCAATAATTCATCTAATTTACTACGGCAAGGCGGATACTTGGTTGTGTCTGAAAGTCAACAGGTCAGTGGCTTCATCAAGCGGCTCATGCTGTTCCCAGCAGTGCTGTGTTCCTACTAATAATTTAATCTTGTATTTGAAGTTCAGTTCCTAGCAGCTTACCTCCTCCTTCTCATTTTCTTTCGCTTCTACTTAAAAATATAATGGTCCATTTCAGCAAAATTAACTGTAATTTCATGGATCACTACAACAGGAATAAGTTTTATACATATTGCTGTAATCCGTCTATTTGTTCCTCAGAATACAAATTGACTTGATGAGCAATTCGGTATCTATGTAAATAAACCCTACTTCTAATTGAAAGTGCTGTATTTTCAGTGAAGATGAGGAAGGGAAAAGAAGATTGTCTCTGGCTTTGACTTTGTTAGTTGTTCCAGCATATGTCACTTACATTTTTTAAAGTCCATCATATGGAAAATATCAGCAACAGCTACCCTGATTTCTCTTTTAATAAAAACTCTGCTGCTCTGGTCATGCTTCATTCTTCCTTTTTCTTTGAAAAAAAAATTCTTAAGAAAAAGTTTTCAGAATTTGGATTCTGATATAAGATGCCAGATGACAATATCTAAACCACACAATTCCTCTAGCTAGTAGATACCAATTATCATACAGGAGAGAATAGAATATGACTCTTGTTCTTCCATCAGTGTGCCAGTAATGGGTAAGAAGAAACACTTTACAGTAGGATGAACAATAGGAAGTTTGTTTTCTATGTTCCCTCTTACGTTCAGATTCCCTGTGAGGTTTGCCAGCAGATGGAGTAATTTATATGAACTGGATACTTGGTTTTGTACTGTGGATATTTTTCTACTATGAATTGATTGACATTTTCATCCCTTTTCTTTATAAAGGTCTTAGTAATTATCAAGAACTTCTTGCAATGAAAATAATGTCTGGATATTCTGTTGAAAATAAAGATAACAGCTTTTATATGCTGCTACATATTTCCTAAACTACCAACGTTCTCCACCAATTTTATTAATTATGAAATAGAAAAGGTTACTTAAATGTCAGTGGTGAAGATATTTGAGTGATAAACACTGAGTACTGTCTCGAAGTGTAAACTTCATTGGATTACTGACTTAAGTCCAGTAAGTTAGTGTAACCTAACTTCTCCAGGAGGAACAAACTTACATTATTAAAATTATCAGGTAGTAGTTTTAAACGAAAAAGAAGGAAGTGTTCTTCCATACTATACATTGAGTAAATTGTGGCATTTATTGCCACAGAATGTAGTAAAGGGCAAAAAGCATAGACAAATGTCCGGGAAATAAATGTCTCTTAAGTATAACTTTTCAAATACAATCTCTGGCTCAGCAAGTCAAGTCAGGCTTGTTGCAGGGAAGAATTCCTGGGAGGAATGTCAAGAAGGCTTGCTTTGTTTCCTTTCTTCGTGTTCATTTTCTGTACAAAGACGTTACTGGCACTAAGTGGATCTTATTGTCCTCTTAGCTAAAGGTCACTGGGCCAGGTGGGCCTTTTGCCTGACTCTGTACACCACTGTAGTGCTCTTCTGTGCACGATGGCATCTTTAGGATGACTTCTTGGCAAAAGTCATCACTTTTGCTTGAAAACCGACTTGTTTCTGCGGGTGGCATCTGTCAGAGCTGCAGAATGAGCAAACCTGCTGGCTGAAACTGCTTCAGCACTCGTTTCCCAACTGTCATACACCTGGAGTGCTGGTTAGTAACTTAAGCTGTCTGGGCCCTCCGTGCACCAGGCAGCCACAATAACTACCCTATTCTCATATTAGTACTCATATAACTAGGAATTCATACACAAAAATTCCTTCTAACTGCCTTTGGTTCAGTTCCCTTCAATAATCTAGGAAAATACAGGTATAGGACAGTAATGTAAACAGCAGTTTTAGTATGTATTTTATACTCAGGAAATACTTGTTTGTCTTGTTTACTTTCAAGGCACTAATTTTCAGATATGCCAAATGGATGCCAATTTCTTTTCAATTTTCAGCATTTCAGTTCATCTGTCTTCATATTCAAAAATATTTCCACTGATATATAACCCTAAAATCAGCAGTGATGTCAATTTTCCCAAGTTCTTACTTGTATTGTTGATATTTTTAAGTACTTTTTCTGAAAATAACCTAGAAAAATTTTTTTTTTCTGATTGCTTTGTGCAGCTATAATTACTTACTATTTTTTTTCTTGAGCAATTAGCTTAAATAATCCACCCCAAGCTTACTAATTTTAATTGACAGTCCTTTTCAAGCCATCCTGGATTCCTTTCAGTTCTACAGATACTGAAAATTCTTCAGTGCCTCGGCGTTGAAGAAGCCCTGTTGACAATGGCGTTTGACTTTCTCTGATCCATTATTCATAAAAGTCATGTCAGGCACTTAAACACAGGCCTCCAGTTCTTTCTGCAGATGTTCATCCAGTGGCATTCCATGTCCATCATCTCAGAAAGAGAAACTTTATGTATTGCTGTTAGTTCACTGATCTCTCACATTAATGAACTTGGGGGGCCCTAGGAATTGTTAGAGGCTGTTTTTCTGACTTTTACTTTGGCCTCAAAATATTTTTCATAACGTTCTTCATGTGCCATAGGTAAATAGTTACTTTGCATCTAGAGCCAGGAAGTGATGCCAGACACTTCTCGTGGTGCTTATTTCATTCCCCAAAGCAAAAACCTCAACACACTTTGCAAATAAAACAGCTCAAACGTGAGTTAGGAATTAGGGCTTGTCCCAAAAAAAGGGGTGGAAGCAATAGCCCAACTGAAGTGCATCTATACCAATGCATGCAGCATGGGGAGCAAACAGGAGGAGCTGAAAGCCAATGGGCAGCAGGAAGACTGTGACATAGCTGCCACCACGGAAACAGGGTGGGATGACTCACGCAACTGGAGTGCTGCAAGGGATGGCTATAAAGTCCTCAGGAATGATGAGCAAGGCAGGAGAAACAGTGGGGTTGCCCTGTATGTTGGGGAATGTTTTGACTGTCTAGAGCTTAATGATGGCAGTGATAGGGTTGAGTGTTTATGGGTAGGATGAGCGGGAAGGCCAACAAGGCTGATATCGTGGTGGGATTCTGTTACAGACCACCCACCCAGGGTGAAGAGGCAGAGAAATTATTCTATAAGCAGATGGGAGAAGTCTCAGAATCATTGGCCCTTGTTCTTGGGGGGGACTTCAACTTACCAGATGTCTGCTGAAAATAGATTCCTGGAGTGTGTGAAAGAGAACTTCCTGACACAGCTGGTGAGGGAGACAGCTAGAGAAGGCACGCTCTGGACCTGCTGTTTGTGAACAGAGAAGCACTGGTGGGTGATGTGATGGTTGGAGGTCATCCCAGGTACAGAGATCATGGAATGATAAGAGTTTTCAGAGTTCCTTCAGACAGGTCTGAAGAGCAAAGGAGTCCAGGAAGACTGGATATTCTTCAAGAAGGAAACCTTGAAGGTGCAGGAGCAGGCCATCCCCATGTGCTGAAAGACAAGCCAGCAAGGAGGAAGACTGGTCTGGCTGAACTCAGGAAAGAAAGGAGAGTTTATGATCTTTGGAAGAAGGGGTGGTCAACTCAGGATTACAAAGATGTTGTTAGGTTATGTAGGGAGAAAATTAGAAGGGCCAAAAGTCCAATTAGAACTTAATCTGGCTACTGCCATGAATGACAATAAAAAATGTTTCTATAAATACATCAGCAACAAAAGGAGGACCAAGGAGAATCTCCAGCCTTTGTTGGATGTAGAGAGAAACATAGTGACAAAAGATGACGAAAAGGCTGAGGTACTTGATGCCTTCTTTACCTTTTTATGGGTCTGCAGGTACCCATACCCCTGAGCTGGAAATCAGGGACAGAGAGCAGAATGAAGCCCCCCATAACCCCAGGGGAAATGGTCAGTGACCTGTCACCACTTAGACACACACAAGTCTTCAGAGTTGGATGGTATCTACTCAAGGATACTAAGGGAGCTGGCAGAAATGCTCACGATATCTATGATTCTGTGATATCATTCACTTAAAATTCTGGAGAAAGAAGCAGAGACAGAAATAATTTCATCCTCCATTTCTCATCTGTGTAAGGCAGCCAAAATCAGGATTCCGTGGTAGCAAAATTAATGAACAGGAGATTACTTTCTGCAATAACTTTTTGGTCCCATTCAACTGACCTTAACCAAAAATACAGCAACCATAACAGATCCAAGAAGAAAATACAGAAAATATGCCTAGTCTCTCCTTTTGGCAAGAGTACAGTTTGGTATCACACTAGAAGGAAAGTGGCTTGGTTCTATTCAATAAGGTATGCGATAATAATTAAGTGCTTTGACATTTACAAGTTGAAAACGCAGTGAATAGTCAACCCAGAGCACTGAAAGCCCTAGCAAGTAAAAGAAGAAATGGATAATTTTATTTTTCAGTAACTTTGTTTAAACATAGCCTAACACTTTCAACTATTAAACCACCGCATTTACTCACTTTGGTGCTAACGTAGGTAGCATTTTGAATAAGATCCAAATGCCAGTGTCAGAGCCAGTGAAAGTTACCTTACAGCAAAAGGACAATATCTGCAACTAGGGAGAAGGGAAGGAAATGTTTTGTGTCAACTATTGCAACCCCTCTGTCTAAGGAATTGTTGAAGGGCTCTAAACCAGAGCAGAGAGGTGAAGGAATCAAAACAAGAGCTTCCATTTGTCTATGAATTGCTCTGCTAAACAGTAACAACAGTTTTTCTAGGCCAATCAGCTTGGATCTGTCATCTTTCACAGCTGGTACACTCAATAGGAGGTGCATTTTGGTCAATGCAGCAATAGCATAAAAAGGGAATGCAGTCTCCAAATGATTTAAACGATGCCTGTGAATTGTCATTTCATGGCTTTTTACAATGTTCCTGTTCCTATCCCTTGATTTTATTGGTTAGTATCAGGCTGGATAGATTTCTGCGTAATTCCCAGCTAAGTTACCAGAGAAGGTCCATCTTCATCATGTATCAATTTGATTTCAAGCCTTGGAAAACACACCTACCCTCAAGAAGGAAAACAATCTGTAGTACATTTTAGGAGAACAAAAAGTAAAAATATTAAAACTCATAATAAATATTTGGTTTACATCTGAGGCCACTCCCTCCATCCCCCCTTATGTTTCTCCTGTCTGCTAGCTACCACAGTCCAGATTGAGAAATGTTTTTAATGGAAGGATAGGCATGAATGTCAAGCAAAAGATCAAAATGGTACCTTTTCAATTTTTTAAAGAATAGAGCTAATTAACCTTTTTATCAGACTACATACATTTTCAGATTACTTAAATGGGAAAAATACTGGTTTAATTAAGATTTCACAGGGAGAGACAGTTGCAAACACTCGGAACAGAGAGAAATTGAGATCTTTATGAGGAGGGTGCTGTGTGTTTTACAATTCCTCGTGTCTTTTTGTTGTTTGCACTTCAGATGGAGTCCATTTATATGTCTGTCTCCAGCTGAGAGAATCTGATTTTGTCATGTGTTTCAATGAAGCTATTAAAAAACATCAATCATGAGATTCCTCTTTTCCCTTTGTATGTTTCTCTCTGTCAGACAGGCACTGTGACATTGGTTATATGGCAGCATACATTGATTTGCTTTCTTTTACAAGCTGACTAGTTAATCCTCCTGCAATCATACCTTGGTTTATGGAAAACTTGGTACCCATGTTTTCCTTATCTGGGTTCCCACATGGTTTGTATTTTGTAGGTCTAGGATTTTGATGGGTATGCGATGCTTTCTTCTCTTCCTTTGTTTTTAGTAAGTGGTGAAAAGTCCAAGAGTGACAGCTTGAAGTTCTATACACACACAAAAAGAACAACATAAACAGTGCTAGCATACCCTTCCCCCTCACTTCAGGAGCTCAGGAATATTCCAGATGTATAAAAAGAACGTACTAAATGGCATAGCAAAACAATACCAGTATTTTGGTGGCATTATGTCAAAAGAGTTGAATCATAATTAAAACAAGTTATTAGCCTAAAAGATCCTCCTGTGATCAAAACAAAACACACACATAGAAAAAAAAAAAAAAAAAAAAAAAAAAAAAAAAAAAAAAAAAAAAAAAAAANAAAAAAACACCTGAAACATAAAATCTGGTAGATGTTTGTATTTAAATAATATTCAAATTGATCCATTGAGACAATAAAAGCCCTAAGCCTGGATATAGCCATGCATTCATTTCCAGTCTTTCACTTTTGTTTGTCAGATGATGTCAGATAAATTGTGCCATATAAATGAAGCTGAACGCTGTATAGGTCTTAATGTTAGTAGACAAGACATCAGCATTTGATTCTTGCATTCTATGTCTCTGTTCTTCAGCCAGCTCCATGTGATTAATGCTACAATGCTGCATATATAACTGATTTTTAGTTTGCTTTCAAGATTGATGTCCCTAATGCAAAAGAAAAAATATTTTTTATCTTAAGCCAAATGGACAGTTGTGCATTTCCCCAAATCATTTTATATTTTTAATGTGGTTTTACCCTTTTATTCAAATTACAGTAGATTTTGAGATAAAGAGCTAGTTTTAGCTAGAAATCAGAACATTTCATATTGGAAGTACTTAAATCATAAAAAATGGCAAAAGAGTAATTTAATAGCAATTCATAAAACACCTTAATTGTTCTCTGTAATTTTTTGGACAAAAGATATAGTTAAGAATAGTTTTTTCAATATTAGATAGTTCAGTGTTATCAATTAAATTTTTCCCATTTCTGTTCGTAACACCTGTGCTCTTTTGAAAAACAGGTTGAACCTGAGCAATCTGGCTGCTTGTTTTACAAAGTCAACAATAATTAGGAGTTGAAATATTTTTCTGGTGCTTTTTAGCAATAGGATAGAAAAAGCACGGACCATTTGGCCAGGCTCTGAACCATACTCAAAGAAACAGTACAAAGTCAAGAAAAGTGGCCTCAAGAACTCAGGGCATGTGAATCTCACCGGCTCAAGAACTCGATAATTTATGAATCTATTTCAGCTGCAGCAAATGGCCCTTTCACGGCTTACAGCTCCCTGACAGAATTTAGATGATGTTTTTAGGCTATGATTTTAAGTGGTCCTAGAGTGGTGACTGCAGGGAGAAATTTAACTTGATGTCAACTCCTTTTTACTTTCCCTGAAATGCCTCATGTTAACAGCCACAGGCACTGCACCCAGCAGCCCATGGGCCAGGACAAGGGCTTGTGTTTCCTAAGGCCAGGGGCTTTCTGCTCTCCAGAAGCAATCATTTTTCCAGCCACCCATGCTCCTCCTCCACAGCGACCCTGCTGATCCCTGGCAGCCCTCAGGCAGGAGATGCGAGCTCTGCAGGGCAGGGAAGAAAAGGTGGAAGGAAACAGCCTTTCAGAGGCCAAGCTCTAGCAGGGGCAGGATGAGCATAGTGCACGGGTAACTCTAACGCCTCCGTGAGGTTTTACTTATATATATATATATACACACACACCCCTTAATGTATATATACATATACAACTTGTTTGTATATATATATATATATATATATATATACACCTCAGTAAGATATACCATGAGGTACAGGTGGATGGACTCACATCACCAGGATCACTCCCTACTTATCCCCTCTTCCCCTCAGTGGGAACAGCAGTGATTCTTGGATTAACTTCCCTGCCGTCTTTCCGCCCATCCCACCCCGGGAAATTCGAACTGCTGCCCTGTTTCAAACACCTGCAAATGCCCCGCCCCTTTCTCTGTTAATCAAATCAGATTGCACTCAACCAGCCCTCCCTTCTCCCGTAGGCCGCTTGCATCCAGAGGGGCTGTCAATCATGCATCAGGCCCCTCCCCTCCCTGGCTTCCAGGCCCTGCTGTGAGGAATGGGAGACCCTTTCAATTTTCTGTAGGGGTGTGCGGGGGAGCAGTTCAGTGTGGTAACCCAGCAGTGTCTCTTCAGCCATTGCTCACCTAAGGAGAAGAAAGTTCTATTCTCATATCCATGAGATACTACCATAGATTTTACCATCTGAAAGGATGCACAGCCCAGACAAATCATCAGTCTTCTGGGCAGACCGCAGTCACTCTTGTCCAGGCCACTGCAATACAACCCTGCTAGCGACCCAACTGATGCAACAGCTAAATAGGCAAACGTGCCTTTTCTGTGTTCTTGTAAGAATCAGACTTTCATAACTCTTTTTCTCACAGCTTGAAGACAGCCCCCTGGTTCACACTAATCGCTCAATCTGATGAAATCCTGGACACTCGATATATCAACTCTCTTGGTCTGTGCCTACACAGGCACAAGATGACTGTTGCATTCGCCTGTGTTTGCTTACGGAGATCCAAGTGCATCTTCACATGTGGGTGCCCTGTGGCATATACACCCATAGATTCTGTCACATCGAATGGTGTGTGTAGCAGGAGAGGTGCTCCACGAATTCAGATGCTGATAGCTTATGGCCACCGCTGTCCCCTCATAACAGAAAAGAGGGTGCATTTTAGGAGACCTCTGATGGCTTGCTCTTGGGGATCTTACGTCCAAAGGTGCCATTGTTTTCCAGATAGATATATTAAATAACTCAGGACTGAGCAAGTTACGAGGTGCCCCAGCACAGCTGTAGCATTCAAACTGCTCTAGAGCAGTTTCCCTCACAGTAAAAGAATAAAACCGCTCTAAGCTGAGTCCCACACCCGGCTCGGTGAGCTGCTATGCCTGCAAGTTCCTGCGTGGTTTGTGGTTTGCACCCTATCGGCTTGATTGGCTGTGCTTCAGGAGGGAGAGGCTGAGATGCTGGGGTGAAGACTTGTGTGTCCCACATGGCTCTGCAGACCTTGGTCCTTGCTAAGCATTTGTGCTGAAGACAGGTTGTTATGAGACTTGTGCCATTCGCCCACCGCTTTGTTTCATCACAGAACCTGAAACAGGAAAGTGCGAACACCTGCCTCAAAGGTACAGATCTGCTTGGCTGCTTGCTTCTTTCACTATGAAGTTTTAAGGGTAGATAAGTTGAGTAAATTAGTATCACATTTTCTGGAGAGTTAAACAAATAAGACCTTAGCTGCAAGGCTTGAGATTCAGTGTTTTCTTTTCCACTGCAGGTGCATCAGGTTTTTCTCTTTGTCAGTGGGGGATCAGGACTGTGCTCAGGAGGAGTGTATTTATTGGAACAGAACAAAGAAAATAATGAATGGGGAAATTTCTTTTTATTAGTCAGAAGTACAAAGCAAAGAGATATCCAGATCCCCAGAAACTTTAAGGTTGCTCTGGCAGAGATCAGACTATTGTATCTCTGAGACACCCATTGTGATCCTATCAACAGGGGCAAGATGCCTAGAAAGAAAAATGCTTCTGGCAACTGAACATCTGGCATCATTGACCCTCCTTTTGGTGTCTTCTGTGGAATGTGGTGGTTTCTGAAGGGGTCAGGCATGCTTGTAATTTTTCCTCGATTGCTTTTTAATGTCCATGTAAAACTTTTTGATGTATTGTAAGCGTAATATGCAATATTGTTATGAGACATTTCTTTAGACTGGAGTGCTATAGAGCTGAATGGCAGGGTCTTGTGTGTGTTTCGTATGTGTTTCATGTGTGTTTGTGTACATAAAGTTCATAATAGTTGTCTTGTAGGAGCGAAAGGACATCAGTCTATAAGACACATTTTGGTAGCATCCTATCAGTACAAAATTTTCTTAGAAAAAACAGTTAAACTCCCTTCAACAGTAGTGGGATAATCTGTCCCTTTTATAATTGCCTGGTGAAAAAGGTTTTATAATGACTGAGTTTTAGTAAATGGGCATGACAGGAAGAGCTGGGTTTTGGCGTAAGAAAGAGTTGCCCATCGGTTATGTTTTGGTGTGGAAGATTGTAGGTGATGTAGCCATTCACGTGAAAGAGGCAGAGAGAGAGGCCCATGCTTTAGCCTCTTCTCACAGGTTTCCAAATAGGACATAAACTCTGGTTATGATATGATGGCAAAATGAGTTGTGGAACAGATATGGAGAAAGCATGTTTCCGTAATAGCAGCTCAGTGAAAAAATGTTGTTGCAGTGAAGCAATTCTCTTTACTTTCCTATTTAGTGACATTTACTTCCATTTCTTTCTTACATTCTAATTTGACAATCACACAGATAAGAGATTAAGCACAAAATAGCAGGTTGTGTCATTCCCATTTTTATCAAGAAGACAGAATAACCTGGAGATGGATGGAGATGCAATGTGAAAGTACACATCTAAACTTAGCATTGTTTTGTTGTCTGGATTTTGGAGTTACTTTCCTCTCTACCACTCCCTTCTGCACACATCTCCTAAACTAAGACTGAAGGATTTGCCTGGGCAAAACAGGCAACTTCCAGAAAGCCAGGGCTCTGCTGCTCAAGTTAGTTGTTTGTCCTGATCTCTTACACCTTCTTACATTAGTTTGCATAAAGTGTAGCGTGTCTGCAAGCTTGTCTGGTTTTTATAAGATATAGCCATTATTTTTCTCTTCATCTTTGTCTTCCTTTACCTGTTCACATGGAATTTCTTTTTTTCCCTCGTGATTACATTCTACTCTTGTAACCATACACGAATGCCCTACACTTTTGCTGATTCAAGGGCAACAGCAGTGAGGTTTTAATGTCCTCTGCACAATGTTATACTTTGCTCTCCTCATCAACTTGCAGCTTGACAGCAGCTCTCTTTAGCCACGAGCAATGTCTAAAATTTTAGCAGGCAAGAGGTTGCTATTAAGCTACAGATCTGGAACTACTGCTGTAGACATTCTCTTCTGGTTTATTTTTACTATCTGACATAATGAAGATGGTCTTCATTCCCTTCCCTATGTTTCTTTCCTTAACAGTATTTTCACCTGAAATTCTCCTCTTAGTGGAGCTGTAAGATATGTATATACATATACACCTTAAAATACACTCCCTGGCAAGTTCAGTCTCTGATATTAGTTAGAAGATCCTACATACTGGGGCTGATAAAATGCCATACGTTTGACAAGTAAGGAAATATTGCTACCAACTGTTGCTATGTCTGTGGTTTTGGGGCTCATTTTAGTTTCTTTAGGTTTTTTACAGTATAATAAGGCCCCAACTTCCACTACCTTTCTGCCTTCTCTCCAGAGTCTGCTTTTGGTTTAAGAAGAACGTAACAATTCTATCTTCTTTCAGTTCCTCAAATGGCTATATAGAATCATAGAATCATTAAGGTTAGAGAAAACCTCTAAAATCATTGAGTCCAACCGTTAAGCCAGCACTGCCATGTTCACCCCTAAACCATGTCCCTAAGTGCCACATACAGATTCAATATAATGGTTGTCACACACTTGATCTAAAGCTCAGGGCTGACTACCAGCCATTTTCCAGTCAGCACAAGTTTTATCCATAAATCCCATGATATCTTTCAAAAATCTTTATTCTGCAACTCCGTTGAAGGAGTCTTCTTAGTCTTTTCATCTTCGTTTCCCACCATTCTTTGTATATTTGGGCAGCAGGAAAGGAAGTATATTACCATCAGGATTTATGTGGCAGTAACTGTCTTTCCTGCACAAGCCTTTCATCTTAATGTCTACAGACATTTTTGCCTACAGATGGGTATTTTGCTCATTTGCCTTTAAGACAGGTGAGTGTGAATGCTTTCACTTTATAACTGTAATCAGGCCCATATACGTGAGTGTGATGACACTGGGATGACAGAAGCACTTAAGCTGTACCAGCCAAACTAACCTGACAATCTGCAGAAATGAACTGCTCCCCCAAGAACGCAGTTTTATGCATTTTGGTACCCCATTCCTTTTAAATATCTCCAGGTATGGCTGCACTGCACTTTTTCAGTGCATCTTACAGTACAGAGAGGTGAAGTGACTTGCCCAGGGATGCACAGCAAAACTTTAGCTGAGCTGGGCTTGGAAACTGGATTCCTGATCTTCCTTCATCACCAAACAAGGCTGTCTTGTTTCTGCATTTTATAGTGAGAATTTCATTTTGAATACTATTCCAAATGAGCACTTTTTTAAAAGGGGGGAGAGAGACTTGCACAAACATGAGTAAAATTGGTAGCGACAGCAGCTAGGCTAACAAATGTACGTCCTAGAGTCTTCATGGTTCAAAACACAAACTGAATCCCATGGTACATCCATTCTAGCTGATGTTGTACTCAAATGCTTCTGATCACTACTGTCCCAGGGATATTGAACTCAACCCAGCTAGGTAATCTTGGAGAAAGGAAGGGCATCTTCTTTTCTTTTGACTTTAGCCCAGAATGCTATCTCTGAAGCATAGTGGCTGTAAATACTGTTTCTAGAAGGATATATGAGAATGAAAAAAAATTAACCTGGAAGGGTCTGAGTTCTTCCAGTAGCCATAACTTTTTTTAATTGTTCTGCTAATTAGAGAACCATGCTAAGGTACCATTTAAATAACATCTAACCAGAGGAGACTAACCTTTGAGGAATAAGCTTGCTAAGAATGGACACATTATCCTGGCACTAAGATCAGAGGTCAGTACTGCAAAATATTATGAGATGAAAGAAAATTACTAGAATGCCTGAATGAACATTATATGCCAATTTTTGGCACATAAATTGTTTTTTCCTCTTTTGGAACTCCCAAGATCCATCCTTCCTCCCTCTCCCCATCTCTAATCTTTTTTTAAGTACAGCTTTATCTTTTTGGAGCAGTGTAAAGTACTAATAACATGCCATTTTTTCCCCAAGGCATTCTATGCCTTGTGTTTTCTAGTTTTTCCTTCCCCCCCCCCCTTTTTTTTTTTAATGGTCTCATCATGAAAAATCCACCAGTAATACTTAGAGTACAAACTTAAACCCTCAGAGCTCTGGCATTCCTTTTATATTTTTAAAACCTAGCTACATAAACAACTTCATATTTCCAGGTCATAGGCACTCCAAAATACAGCTGAGTTCTGGCACAGGAGAAGCACTCCATAACCCTGCAATCTGAACAGGGATGTGAAACAACTCCTAAAATTGTCTTTGTGCATAATCGTGCCCCAGTAAGTGTTTTTCATGTGGAAGTGTAGAGTGTATAAGGCCAGGAAACTAGAGGCATTCTCTCTGAGTGTTTGTATATGGCATTTGTAGTACTACATCAGACTATTTGTCTGTCTCATCTAGTATGCTCCCCAAATAGTGGTCAAAACACATTGATTCTGAGAAAGGTGACCAAACCCTCTATTAACCAAGTATGCAGAGCTTTACAAAGGGATGGAACAAACGCTTTCTAACATCAGGGTGATTAATTTACAGTTTCAAGTGGTATTATCAAGTTTCAAGTTGTATTATCATTACACTGGTTGGATTGTCCTTTCTTGATAATTCTAACAGCGTAACAGATCTCTGAGATTAAATTCATCAAAGCAAACAAAAAAAAATCTCCCAGTCTTCTCAGCTGTCAAAGAGAACTGAATCTAGTCTGAAAATACTTTCCCATCTTGAACAGAAGGTGAATCTTAATACACTGAAGCCATCGAGTACTTTCACATTCTTAGTAGAAAGGATGAAGCGACATGCAGTATTACATTGCCAAAAATTACATCAGCGTTGTCATAATCATGTCGTTACCTTCAGCACAGGCCATGTGCTGTACTTGCATCCTTTGCCTACTGATTTGGTATAGCATGTATCACTATCTCCTGTATACTAAGCAATGACACCTGTACTACAGGCCCAAATGCTTTAACACTCCCTTCTCCTTTTGCAGTAATGAGCCCATTCAATAACAAAAGCCTCTGGATTTTTGTGTTGTCAGATTAGCTTTAAATGATGTTCAGGCAAACATTTTCCTTTCCCACGACATGGCAGCAAGGCAGTTCTCAGTGGGGTTGACACTGCTGCTCACAGGAAGAGTTTCATCATTCCAAGCAGCAGCTGCTTCACTCTGTTTCCAACAGAAGTGAAGCCAACTGTCCCTGCTGAAAGATGGTGGAGGCTCTACTGGCACCTGAGAATCCCAGTGTGAAGTGACGAACATTTTGAAAGGACCATTCTAATTGTGGGCAGCTCAGGTGTCTTGAAGGCTCCATTTGTAGCACCGTCTTAAGGAATACATTAAACACTGAGCATTTTTTCGAATGGAGATTTTTTTGTAAGCACTATCATAAAGTTTAAAAGTTCTTGAAAAATCTTCATGCATTGTCTATGCAAGATTTTTGTGATCTTTAAGTAGAATAAAAAACTAGATTAACTAATCCATTATTAAGGCTACAGAAACAAGGAAAATATCAACCCAAAGTGTCAAGTTTCTTAAAAAATCTGCATTTAAGAATAATTTTACTTAGTAAATTAATTAATAGATTTAATTGTAACTTCTCGAGAAATAAATTATGTGCCCTTACAGTAAATGCTGTAATTCCTAATGTATTCTGTGCTTCTCATAGGTACCAAAACCACCAAAGCTGTATTTTTAAATGCAAAACTCAAATTAGCTGTAAGTACACAGACATGCCAAGTGCCTCCATAGTACATACTAATTAATTTTATTTTTATTTTTTAACTGGTTTTTGTCGTCCTGATTGCTTCCCTTGACTGTTGAGGTCCATGTGGCAAACAGGGTTGAAGCAATCACAAGATAATGTCTGTAGAAACGAATCATTCATTAATAACTGCAAATGCAGAATGAGTGTAGAAATATTTTCTTAACTGTCCAGGTCTTCTGAGGGTCAGCTCTTCAAGCATCCTGAGCTTTATTATTAATTAGTTCTTTTACAGAAAGGCTTCAACTGACTTTCAGACACTGTCGACACTGGGTGCTTTGTACTGACAGAGGTTATGTCTTCATTGCCAAAAACAAGCAGCGCTTTAATATTCAAGAGGTTTACTCCAGGTATATTCCTTAATGTGCTGTCTCAGGGAGGAAAAAGCACAGGGGATTTTACACTGTGGCTATCTGCGGTCAGTAATATGTGCCTCCTTGGAAAGTAGCTGTAACAGGTACATCAAGGTAATGATTTAATTGGGAATTTAATAAGCAGTAGCTGTCTTTATTTAAAAATTAAAAAAAAAAGAGAGACTAAACACATCAGTTCTTGAGGTGCAAGCAACATCATAGGGGAAGAAAACCCAGGCCTCAGCAAGCTCCATTCTAAAGAGAAAGGTAGGAAGTAGAAGGGAGGAAAGATGAAGGGCTTGTTTATTTGAATGAGGAGCTCTCCCAGGCAGTTGCTTCAGGACAATTCTTCAGGTAGCTATTAGTACTCCAGAATAAGAATTCCTTTTTCTGGCATGATTTCTATCTCTTCAGTAGTGCCTCAAAGGTCTCCACACCTGATTTTACCCATATTATAACTGTCTTGCTCTAATAAATCATCAAGGGCTCTGCTCTCACCTGAAGGATCCTTTCCTCTCTGCATCCAGCTAAACAGTTTTTACCATTCTTTGCATACCATAACTTACAGAGGCAGTGGGAATGGTAGCACACTTGTAGTCACTGCTCTGAGTCTTCTGAGCACTTTGTGATTTCAGCTGGTAGTTTCAGGCAGATTTGTAAGGAAACCCTCAGTGTTTCAGGAGATGGTGTTAGTGACTCAGACAGAATCAAGCCCTTTCCTCTGAGTCAATACTGAATGACATGCCTTAGCACATTTCTTGCACATGAGACCCACAACTGTAGGTTGATTGCTTGTGGTCATCAATTACCCTTCAGCTAATTGCATAAGCCTAAAGGCGTTTTGCCCTGATGGCCCAGGCAGATCAGTTTGAGTATAGCTTGCCTTCTGCACATCTGACATTTCAATTTTAATTGGGCAGTTGTTGCTGCTGCTCCTAACCCGCTGTGCACTGATGAAAAGTACTGGGGAAAGGATTTCATTGTTAGGTGAAGGAATGGATACAGAGTCAGGGAAAGCAGCAGCCAAACTGGAAGTACTCTCTAGGGTAAAGCTGGGGTCAAAGCACACAGTCATCATATTTTAACATTCAGACTTACAAACTCAGCTAACCCATACCAGGGTTGTCCAGAGAAGTATTATTTTCAGTGAAGCTGCAGCAAAACCCCCCAAGAACTCATAATAGGCCTTCTTAATTAAAGTGCTGGGTAGTTTTAGCAAGAAAAGACAAAGAAGCAGTTATAATCCTTTAAAACACACCAGGGAGGAACTACAGCAGTGTGTGGCCCCTGCCAAGCGCTGCTGCAAACCCCCTCGCTGGAGCCTGTCAGGATACCAGAAATCTAAAGTGAGTCTGAATTTAATTTGTGATTTGTGAAATGCACTGAGAATCTCTTGGAGTGAGCAGTGGTTGATTTCTTAAAGAATTACTGCTATTTTGAACAGTTTCTGTTTGTATATTTAATTTTACTTTTTTTGTTTGAAACGCTCTTTAGCTTTTGAGCAGAATGTTCTTTTAAAATGTTGTTCCCCTGTTCAGTCAAAATCTTGGCATTTTTAAGGAAGTGGTTTTGAATGCATCAACTTCTGCTCTGCAATCTTAGATGCTTAATTGACTTGAGCTTCAGAAACTCTGAGCATTTACCTCTTTCCTTTGTAAGTTGAAGAGATGACCAAAGTCCAACCACCTTCAGAGAGAGCAACCAAGAAAACGGTATTCCCAAATTCAAAGAATGCTTTGTGGATATTTGGAGATTAGCTTCTTTTACAACTATGATCACTTTATTAAATATAATAATTTTTGTAATGCTAAACTAAAAAGCAAGGTTCATCTTCAAGACAGCCTACCATAATCAAATACAGCAAGATATGCAATAGTGGTGAATCTGAACATTGTAGTCCTTAAATCTGACCACAAGTCAGTCAGATATAAGCAGAACAAACTGACAGAGACTGCAGCAGAAAATGGAAGTGCAGTGAGTATAATAGAGGTTTGAATTTTTTAACCTGGAAGCAGAATTACAGTGTTGCTAATATCTTTACATATATTCAATTTGGATAAAATTCACCTCATTCATCATGGAAGTAACCATATTAATCTGTGTTTTGAGGGGTTAAATCTCCTTGTAGCATGTTTAAATCTTATGATGAGTAATTCTTGCCACTGGTAGTTTTCTTACTGCAGAGCCCTTACCAACGTTCACAGTGCATCTTGAAGGGTGAGACAGGCACAGTTCCTACAGTTTGTAGCTCTCAAAACTTTCTTCTGCAGGTCTTCTGAAGTGTGTAGAAGAGGAACACCCTCTTGAAAGCTGTATGAGGTACATGACTTACACTGTTTTCCATTTTTCCTAGTAAATTTTTTCCCAGTTTGGAATATTCCACTTCTTTCCTCTTTTGTATTGTTTTCTGAATTCCATCTACAAATAATCAGTTTTCTGAAATTACATAAGGAGGATATTAAGCACACAGAGGTCAAGAAATAATGATTGTAAAGCTAGCGTCATTTCAGTGTGTGTTTTGATAATATGCAGCCGTATAATTGGGGTCTAGCACTGAAGTCAATATCATCTATGAATGCAAACTGAAAGGAAATCTCAAACCATTTAATGCAGATCTCCAACTTAAATTATTTTCCATATGTCTTTGATCTCGGTGTGTGCATAATTTATATACTTGCCTGAATAAGACTTGTGTTTCTTTAGAGTAGTCACTGTAGAAAAATGAGGTTACATTCTCATCTTGTGCGATTTCAAAGTTAACTCTGCTGTGAGCAGGGGCTTGAACTGCAGGATTGCCAAAAATCCCTTTTAATCTAATTATTGTATGATTCTATAAACAGCTCTGACCTGTTGGTTTCTGTTCAGAATACCATTTGCTTCACGTAATTTGCCTTATGAATAGGAAAGACAGTGAAAGAGTAAGGACAAAAGATGTAACACAGAGCTATAACAACTAGTCCAACAGACAGTCAATAAGATATCAATTCCCTGGTTTTTGTTTTTTTTTTTTTGCTTTCAACTCTTCTTCATGAGATGATTTTTAGATGACAACACTGATGTCACCATAGCATATTCTGGAGCGTAACTGTAGGAACAAATGTGCATGACGTTTTATTGTGTTGTGGAAGAAATAGCATACTTTACTCCCCTCATAAAGCATAATGTTGAATGCAACAGCTGGCTGCTTTAAATATGTACACACCCTCTTCTCAGCCTGACAACAAAACCAAGGTAAAACAATCATACTCTCATGGGTAAGTGAGCTGGTGGGACCAAATCCAATTATCAGGGGATCTGTGAACTGGTTTGTAGCTGTCTCCCCTAATTTTATCACTAGTTCCACTGGCTGCTAGACCTTTACCTCACTAAGTGTGCCTTGGAGTGGACTCACTAACAAAAATTGGATTTTCTTCTCATTCCATTTTATCTTCTATACAAAGCCAATACAAGCACAGTGGGTAAGTTGGAATTACAATAATAAACCTGCAGTTTCCACACAAACAAATGTAAGAGTACATTTTCTCTAAACTTTTTGAACTAGTTTTACACTCACTACTTAATGGGACAGAATCTGCAATGACTAGGCTCAATGTTTAGGCTTTCAGATAACGAAGCATACCTGGCTTAATATGAATACAGGAGTCATGAATGTGCACTTTTGTTTTCATTAAAGCAGTTTTATTTGGAGATTTAAGTACTGCCATTCAGTGGTTTGTGCGTAAACTGTGTCACTGAGCAAAAATTACTGAAACTGAGAGAGGCAATGTGCATTCTATACTCACTCACTAAGGTTAATTGAGTGTGGTATCAATAACTTGCAGAGTGGGAGGGAGGGAGGGAGGATCTGCAGTGCTTTATGCAGCTAGCAAATCTTAAAAACTTCAAGGACACCATAATTTGGACATTAAAAAAAAAAAAAAAAAGAAAAACAACCAACCAAACAATAAATCAGTGTAGATCTTGGTGATGCCCTTTACCTATGCAACGTGCTGCAGATCTGTTCCTCTGGATGCAAATACATCATTAGCTCTGTACAAAACCAAGCCAGACTCTTTTTAGTTTGAGGCAAGATACCAGCACTCTGCTTGTCCCACCCAGCTGATATTTCATCTCCTGAAGAATAAGTTCATGTGTGACCCACTGATTCTATATTCAGAGCGAGATTCTCTATCTTCAGTTTAAAGCACTGAGTCCTAACGCCATAGTCTTGAATATCTCATGAAGTATCTTAAGAATATCTTTGCCTCTCCAGCCTCAGAAAATGTCTCCTGTGAGGCGTTTCACCAGAATCTTTGTCTCCATCTGGATAGGTGCATTTTTCTTAAATGAGAGCTAAGTCGGTGTCTTTGTCCAAAGTTTCGAGCCCAAGTGCTTGAACTGGGGCTCCTAAGCCTCAGAGGTGATCTTGTGCATTAAAGTGGCTTAATGCTTAAAGTTGCTAAATATGCAGGGATCAAACAGACTTAAGGGTGAGCTATAAATGTCAGACTCCCTGCAAACTTGCACTTTGAAATGGAAGTACGAGGAGGAGTGAAAGAGCACAGTGTTAGGCCAGATCATGCATTGAGAGGGTGCCAGGTATCCTTTCCTTGGAAATCTTTAAGTAGATGGTTTACTGCTAATGCACAGAGCACACACTCCTACCTGTGAAGTGTACACAGACAAGCTCATTCGGATTTGTATTTGCCAAAGAAAACACAACACACACGTCACCTGAAGTATGCTCATGGGACCTCTGTTCCTCTGTTCAGGCATACTGCAAATGAACATCTTTCATTTACAGTCAGATCCCTAGAGATACACGTTTCAAATATACTTTTGCTGAGATATGTCCAGGCTTGCATGTAGAGTGCCTGCTCTTGTATGAGGGTAGAAGAGGCACTTCACAGGATACTGTGTTCACCCACTCACGCAGGTAATACCACATTCTCACACATCTGCAGTCTGCTGTTTTCCATGCACTTATTGTAGTATTATTTAAATCTCTTTCTTCCCATCCTGCTTAACATGCAAATATGGATAGCACATCAAGATTAGAAATAAATGTAGCAGAATTAAATCAGTCAACCTGAAATGTCGAATGACTCATTCACACCCTTTGCACAGTGTTCCCTTTTTGCCACATGCAATCTACCGAGTAGTCTGAAGGCTGTGTTGTTCCCTTCAGCAGAGCAGTAATCGATTACTTGCTCACTGAAGGAGTAGGACCGTGATTATTTTTGCAGGGTGTACAAGGGTTATGCAGAGAGCTTCCAATGAGCCTCATTGCCATGATGGTGCCCACACTATGGGAAGGGGAAATGTCGGACTTGATCAACATATAAGGAACTTTTTGTGTTTAATTAAGTTTCAGGCTTCATTTTAGTTCAGTAGCCAATATTCTTACATCATGGTATGACCCAGATATTTTTATTCCAGATAATGAGAACCCATTCCAATTTTATATAGTTCCATTATGGACTAAGATAAACAAGAATGTGTTATTCCTAATTCAGAGTAAAAATGTCTGCATGTTAAATCATTCAGGAACTGCTGCTGCACTTAAATTTCAGAGGTATCATAATACACGTGAACTAAAAAATGCATTGACAAACACGAAATATGTTCCACACTTCTACTTAAAATGGTACGATCACTGTGCAGAGAGAACCCTAGGAATAGTAACAAGCTGGCATTCACATTTGTCTTATAATGAGAAGAAAAGTTGGATTGACTGTTGGAGTTGCATCTTCAAATGTATGACTTATTGTAATTGATTTCTTTTAAAACCCTTTCAGAACCATTCCCAAATGAGGATGCAGTGTGCTTATTGCAAATTTATAGAAAGACTGTTTCGCAGCACTTAAGCCTTGTGATAGGGGTACTGTGTTTAAATGGAAGTTGATCTGTGAAGAGACCCATTCAGCAGAAAAAACATAGTTAATACAACAGAGCAGCTCAGAAGGTAAATATGCAAGTGGTAACATTATGCAATGAAGGTGTCACAACTGTCCTCATTATACCACAAAGCAGATATCACTAGTGGCATTTCAATTTCTCTGTCCTCACTTAAATGTGAAGCTTTCTGTGTGTATCAGTGTGTCAGTTCTTCTCAGAACAAAGGTGGCTGTGAGCTGAAATCGTGTATAACATGTCCACGATAAGAGGGACATAAAAACCTATTTGTCAGATTTCCCATGGTTTTTTTTCCAGTATCATAGCTAATTGTATGCTGAACTAGACATTTGTATTTCATTCTTTCATAAAAGCACAAGAGGAGAGGAAAAATATATAAAGGAAAAGAGGCAAGAAAAACTTCTCAGTACAAAAACCAAAACTTGTGCAGTCAGATGCGATTTTGCACTAAAATAGATTTATGATTAAAAGGAAAAAGAAACTACTTTTTCTTACTGAGCTAACTCTAGTTTTACTTTTGTGCTAAATCATATCTGTCGGCACACAATGTCGTTTTAGTACTGGAATTCCCAATTTTGCACAATTATCTGTGATGGCAGGATCAATCTTAAAAGAAATAGCAAGGAAAATAGCAGTTGCATCACTGATTTTGCTTTTCTTCACATTTTACAGAAAATTTCATCTGCTGGCCTTATCACAGAAACATGCAGTAGCTGATTGGAAACATAGTATTATGTACCCAGCAGTATACACTAGCAGATTTCCATAACATTTTGTTAACATATCCCACTCAAATATATTGCTCCAATATAGAGTCCAATATAAGATTAAAAACTATTTTTACTAGGTTGGATTGATGCTTTAATGTAATGAATTCTCTAGTTTGGGCTATGCCCAGAGATAAAAAAAAAAAAAAATAGCCTTCTGTTGCATCTTTCATCTATTACATAGAAAAGAGGAGTTTGTATTGCTGTGGAAATGAACCAGTGACATAAGGTGAATTTACTTGTATTTTCACAGAAATATTTACGGATTTTTTTTCCTAGATTTCCATTTCACATTGCAAAGTGCATGATTGCACTTAGACAAAGGGAATTTACCGTTCACATGCACATCCAGTGCGTATTCATGTGCAGACCTGCACGAACACCAGAATTCCTCAGCTCTTAGTTACAGTGCAAGAGCACAGGTTTACAGAACAGGATATTGGAAACTACTGTTTTTTGGAATCCCCTCCCTGACAGTCAAAGTTGGAGATAATGAATCTTGAGTATTCTTTCCCGTATTTAGATACCCAAATACAAGGAAAGCACCTTGGAACATCTTGATCTAATTGTAGGTGGGGTTTACTGTCTGTGGTTGGTTGTTTTTAATCAAGTCTGATAGTACCAGAGTCTTGATTCTGTTTTGACTCTTTTGCTTTGGAAGTGGCTTTTGAAAAGTCCTCCCTGAAAGGATATGTGTCTGAAATATAACGTCACTCCTCATCCCAGTCTCTCGTATGATTGATTTGAGAAGTACAATTCTCCATCTGACTTGCAGCTAGCAGAATTCCCCAGAGCTGTTCACAGCTGGTGCAATTTGGAGAAGCTTTGAAGGTACTTGAAATTATACCAAAGACCAGTTTCGGGATAAGTAGTCCCAGGATTTCACAGAGCCCAAACATGGTCTGAAGCCCACTTGATCCCTCTTGACTGCAGTCTTTTAGTAAGGGTAGATCTTTTCAGAGGATGAAGATTGAAAAGGGCTACACCAGCATAAAAGCAGAGGTATGTACATGTGCACAGATTCCAGAACAAATTCAGAGATGTACATTTTGCCCTTTTTTGGTCTACATCCATTTATCCTCCAGTGAACCTCCAATATTCGTGCAGATCTGCTAAACACACATGGTTCATTGGTATACTGATATGGTGTATTGATAATAGTAGTCTGTTGCGGCCCTAAATTTTGTGAATTCATGGAGTGCAAGCTCCACCTGTACACAGAAGCAGTTCCCTTGCTTACATGCACAGTGGGAACATGGCTGGTTTTCTGATAACCGCACACTTGCAGTACAACACGTATCAGTCAGTGCTGAAGCTTACCAAGAGAAGATGAGAAAAATTGAGAGGCAGTTAGCAAGATAAGGTATGAGGAGATTTAAGAGAAAGTAGCAAAGAAGGAAGTGGCTACATTTTTCATATTTTAGTTGTTTGTCTGGACAGCTTGAGAAGGAGCTGCTCGACAATTGTGCCAAAAAAGACGATTCAAAGCAACTTCCCATCAGGTGGCATTCCTCAAGTGTCTGCTCTTTAAGAGCAGTCAGGGAAATTCGTTCTGTGGGAAGCAGTTAATGGAGCTGCATTACGGACCCCTTATTGCTCTGTCTGATAGAGAGACAGCAGGTTCACTTTGGCAGTTCCAGAGCCCTGATCAGTTCAGATTAGGGGCACATCGTCTGTCTGGCTTAATCAGGCATGTTTAGGTATATTTATCATGATTAGAGGGCTGTAGTGCAGGGAGGGGGAAGAAATAAAGAGCAAGATTACTTTTCTCTAGCTTCAAATGGAAGCTTAGCAAATCCCACTGAGTCAAAAGATGCTCATCAAAGACAGAATTTAAATCCTGGAAAGTAATGTTTTGTTGGACACTCCAGCAATAGATTCAAATGTCTTTTGAGAGAAGAGTCTTTTTCTTTCTCTCACTTTCTTTCTCCCTCTACCACTTGCATGCAGCAAAGAAGAAAATCAGCAGCTCATGCAACCCGTGATTCATCCAGATTTCCAAGTGAAGGCACAAATTGCTGTGTGGTGAACAGAGGCTTCCTTGACAGGGAGCTGGATCTTCTTTGATCTCAACGGCCAATCCTTAAAACACAGTTCATGGTCGTAAGCTGACAGGACACCTCAGAACACAGCAGACATGCTTTGGCTGTGTACCCTCACAGCAGATGGCAATATAGAAGCTGTAAGGCAGTTTTTCACGTCTGAACTCTTGGGCAGCAATGTGGCAGTTAAAGAAAGTCTACAGAAATCCAGAAGAATCATTTGTTAGTGAAGAAAAATAAGTCAAGCTTCCCTTTCTCTGTTGTAATCTACTCCTTCCTCCTCTGCAACTCCAGTCGATTCTGTGACAGTTCAGTTCTTGCGATCTTGTAATTGCTGTCAAGATGATAATCTGGGATGTCACAAGCGTGGCTCAGTGTTATCACC
Organism: Empidonax traillii; assembly: GCF_003031625.1. Lineage (NCBI taxonomy): Eukaryota > Metazoa > Chordata > Aves > Passeriformes > Tyrannidae > Empidonax > Empidonax traillii. The sequence goes on along the minus strand of NW_020955248.1, from coordinate 257,780 downwards.
ATACAAATGCAGAAGGTAGACTAACCTGACTGACAAGAATCAAAAAGCTGCTAGTGAGGCACTAATAATTCAGTGGCAGGATTTATGGAGTAGGGAATGTAGAAGAGAAAGTTGGCAGGTTTGGAAAAATTTGAAGAAAATATTTAATAACATCAAGTTTGCCAGTACTTCTTTAGAATACAAAAGTGGAGGATCATAGCCTTAAATTCCCAAAGACAAATCTCTTAGAAGTGCAGAGATGCTCCTCAGCTGGCATGGTAGGGGGTATATTTGGGGATCAATTAGCAGAATAAAGCAGAATAACGGGAAGCATTGTATCAATTATATAGCAAATTAACACTGTTGTTCAGGATTAAAGACCCATCTCCTTGCAATAAATGGTGCTACATTGATGGGACCAGGCAGTTAAAGTTGCACACTCTCCTAGTGCAGGCACGCCCATAGAACTGGAACAGTATTCTTACAGTTAAAGCTTATTCCTATAAGAGAAATGGCTTCACACCTTTAATTGAAATAGTTGTACCACATGTGCAAGCACAGTAGTCTGTAGTCATGTCAGCTCAACTGACTGTGGTTTGTGATGGTGATGGTGACAAGATCAGCACTAGAATAGCAATAGCTGTGCAGCTGATGCTGTTGGCTGAGCTTTTTGAAAATCAAAGAGGACTGTTGCAGGTGAGGGTGAGCAACAAGGTACGGAGCTTTCAAGACAATCTTTGCTAAGAGGAAGCATAGCAAATGGGGACAGAGCTCTTTCCAGATCAGCTCACGGAGCTCTGCAGAGAAGCTTTTATAGCACTGCCACTCCTGTGCACTCAGTCTTGAAAAAAATAAGTGCCCACTAATGACCTGTCACTGTGGACAGCCTGAGCAGCTGTTTGCAGAGAGCAAAGCAGCGAGAGGATGAATTGCTCTGTATGGAGCATATCTGAACGTGGGAACAGGAATAGATGGGAGATTGGGAGAGACTAGACAGCTTCCATTCATAACATTCAGCTTTATGTGGATTTACAGTCCTGATGCTCCTGAATCCACAGATACTGAGTTATTACTTACAACAATTACTTACAACAATTGAAATCTTCCTTGTTTCCACACTTCAACTTCTCTTTCTCTTGTTGGCATAACAGGTGGAGAAGCAGAACCACATCTCTTAGTTTGCAAGATGCTTTTTAAAATTGTAATAGGTTTTTTATCTCCCTCTTACGATTTATAACTTCCTGGACACAATTTATTGTTCTTCTTTATTTTCTCAGCTATTATTCAAGCTCCCTAGGGAAGTGGTCATAGGATCAAGCCTGTTGAACTTCATCCATACAATGCTCTGTGAGCAGCAGTGAGTTGGACTCAATGATCCTTACGGGTCCCTTCCAATTTGAGATACTCTGTGATTCTATAGTTTATTTCATCTCTCCATAACAAATGGAGAGACATTTTACAGTTCGTTCAATATTAGGTTATCAATATCATCAATATTATCAATTTGCTTTTCTGGAGGCAAACCAATTAAGAACACAGAGAAGTAGTTTGCACTGAGGACTAACAAAAACTGGCCACCTAATTCTTTATATATTATCAACTCAAACGATTCATAGTAGGTAAGATATTTATGTGTTTTATTGAAAATAACGTTTTTTCCCTTTTCTTTTCCCTTTTGTTTTCTTTCTGGTTGCCCCCGTGCTTCCCAGGTAGAAACTAAAGTGAATCAAGTGTCTTGGAAAAAGATTTTTCTCTTGAAAATTTCAGTCCAACAAGAAATTACTAAAAATGTTGAGGCACCGTATTCCTAGACAGTTTTCAGGCGTGTTTGCAGACACATCTATTTTGGGTCACTCACCTAAGTGCAGAAGCAGGTATTTCTGTTACTTATGTCTGAAGTGTCTGGATGTTCCTTCATACTGTTCAACACAGCTGTGGTGAATGTATTCTGCAAGGTGAAGAGCTTAATGTGTTACTGTAACTGTGACAGAGGAGGAGTATATCGAAATGGAGAACAAACAAAAGGGAGTTATTCCGTATTCTATCCTATTTCCTATCCTTTCTCATTGTTGGGAGTGTGCCACTATTGAGAGTTTTGTTTATAGTATAGAAAGCCACATCTTTTATGGCTTGACATTAAATAGATTTAATATTATAATGGAATAGTTCTGGATACATAACAGGAATCCAGGCAGTGACATTGTTTTGTGACATTGTCAGGCAGCAAGCATGAGTGACAGCTCACAGCAGTGTTCTTGCTGGGGGGCCCATTAGATCACATCATGGTAGAAACAGAGAAAATAGGTCGTTCCAGTGTGTAACGTAATGTAATCTGTCATGCTGTCCACAGACCACAAGAATGCACATAGCTTAAAACCAAGAAGACTGTGAGAATTGGTGTCCCACCAATTTCTGCCTGTACAGAAATTTAAATTCCTGCTGTATTGATAGGCACATGTAAAACTTTTCACAACATGGCAAGAGCTAGCTGCTGTATTCTTCTTACAGCCCCCTGCTTTCTGCACCTGTATATTTTTTCAGCAAAATGTATTGGAGCTTATCTTCTTCAAAGGGAGTTCTCATTGTATCTACTTCTGACCAGTTTGAGTGCTTTGCAATTTTCACACTCCCCCTGTTTTAACTTACAGATATTCCAGGGAGATAATTGTCTCCCCAAAGGGCAGTGTGCGTGGGGACTACCACCTACCAGCCTGCTGCTGGACCGTTTGTCTCGGACTAGCACATGGGGGTGTTCTTTGGTAAAGTACCACAGCTCAGAAAAAAGGATGACTTGGGTCAAGTTACAGTTCCACACAGCCTGGATGCTGTGCCCAGCAACAGCAGCTGGGGGGGAAGTAGGGTAAGAGCAGGACCAGTAAATGTCAGAGCTTCTTCCCCTACGGCTGCCCAGATCCCAGCACTCTTGGGAATGAACTCCTAGTGCTTATGTTAGGAGAAATGATGGATAAAAATTTCCTGTTTACCTTTTCCATGATTCTTATTATTTTCTGCATTGTTCAGGTGCCCCAGGTATTTGTACAGTGACACGATATTGCCTTCTGGCTTGTTCTCTGTCATTTTCCAGACACTTCCTAACCTGCCTTTTTGACTTCCTCTCAGCTGACACTGATGGATAGAACTATCCACAGCAACTCAAAGGTGTCTTTCCAGAGTGGTAATTTAATTTGTATTAGCCTAGGTTTTTTTCTCATCAGCAAGTTTTGTCGCTTCATGTTTTCCAGATGATTTATGAATATGTTTCCTAACTTTTAATCTGTTGTTAATCCTCTATAGGACCTTACCCCCTATTCTTTGAGATCCTAGAGGGCTTTTTTAAGATTCTTTGGTGAGAGACTTCATCAAAAGGGATTTAGAAATGCAAGTTTTGTGTTAAGTGATCACCTATATCCACACACTCATCAGCTCCTTTGAAGAATTCAATCAGGTTTGTGCAACATGACTTCCTTCTTCAAAAGCTATATGAGGGGGAATTGCTATGTTATTTCTCTCACATGGCCAGTAATTCTCTTCTTCATTATTCTTTCCACCAATTTCAGGCATACAGAAATCAGACCTCCTGCACCTTTTGCATCCCCTCAAAACACTTCCCAAACACTGGCATTGTGTTTGCTGCTTTTTCTTCTAATACCAAGGCTGAGTTAGGTCTTGCATTGCATGCCACAGGTTAATTGTTCAGCCTTTACTATTTCATGTTCAGTTAAGATTTCAGTCAAAATTCCTAAAATATAGAATCCTTGAATTTACTCTTGTTCATTTACTGATTTTTATCCTAAAACCTGTTCTTCCAGTTCTTTAGCTTGAGATGGTTCCCCTGGCTCTGTTCTTAAAAGAAAACCCCAGTGTGGGAACCTCCTTAGATCCCTATGGAGATGGCAGAGAATTCATTTAGATTTTGTACTTCGTTCTTATCTTCTTTGAGCATTCTTTTTACATCTCAATCATCCGTGAGCCTTACAGACACACTCTGGCAGGCTTCCTGCTTCTGTTGTCTTTGAAAATAATTTTATTACATGTTTTTATGTCTCGAGCTACTTGTTCCTCGAGATATGCTTTTCAACGAACTTATGGTTTCTCAGTTAACTCAGGAGATCTGTGCTTATTTCTGTTTTCCTTATTAGGGTAGAACTTGCACTTTTTGAGGGATAGAACCCTCCTTTAGTCATCTGTTAAACCACCCAGGGCTGAAGCAGCAGCAAAAGGCAGGTCCTTTTGAACTGACACTACCATTTTAAATATGCGGCGTACCAGATATTTCCAGCATTGGAGACTGATAGTTGTCCACACATCACTGTGTCCTGTGACAGACAGTATTCTGTGCCACTGTCCCCCATGTCCACTCCTGACTGTCCTCGTCCGCACATGTGGACCCGTTACTGATGTGGCACATTGTCACTGTAGGGAGGAGCCTGATCGGGGCTGAGCTCTCCGTCTCTTCCGTCCTTTAGATGGTAACACACCTCCTGCTCTCTAGCAGTGCCAGAGGAGAGGAGAGCTGCTGTAAGGTACGGGGTGAACATTGTTCTGAGACTTGAGTGGGGGGAGCTGTGTGCAAAAAGGTACTAAGGAGGAAAGGGGGGGTTTGGAAGAAGAAGTAAGTACTGCGCAGTAGGAGGGGAAGACCATGGGATCCCAGGGCCATCTTGTTTATCAGCTTTCACAATAGGGCAGTGCTTTTGCAGTGTGCAAAATCCCTGTGCCTCAGCCAAATCTGACCAGCTGGAAACTGAGGGAAGAGGTGGGCAAACAGAAGGAGGTGCTTCCCCACCACCCTAGTCCTCCACACCAACTCTTTTAGCACAGCAAAGATTTGCGATTTTACACTCTCAAAGTATGATGTGGTACTGTGCTACTCTCTTTAAGGCTGCTGTTTTACCAGCTTCCCATGTTGCTGCTCAACTCTACTCAGTCGTGACTGGAGTTAGCACAGAAGTTCCAGGTTCCACAGGGAGATTAAGCACCATCCTAGTCTGAGGCATTTCTTACCAACTGCTGTTGGTTGTAGAGCCCTGAAAGTCTGTCTGTTTTGTAAATCCAGTTCCTAGGAGGCTTATTTTGTTTGTACACAGGCTCAGCCCAAATGCTATGCATTGCTCTGGTTGGTGGGATAGCCGGGACTTAAATGCAGCAGTTTTGAGTGTTTTAGTGACTTGTTCTCCCTTATAAATTAAACCCTCTTATCACTGACAGTCAGTGGAGCTGCACCGTTAACTCCATGGCAAGAGGTTTGTGTTTTTGGAACAAAATATTCCCATGCCACTTGTATGTGGCTTAGCTGGTGAAAACAAAGCTATTACCTATCACAGCTCTTCTAGATAACAGGTCCCTTCTCCATTGTTTCTGCTGAAATGTCATCTGGAGTTTCTGTACAGATGTTCAGGGTTGAATCCTGTCCCCAGCTGCTCATTAGTCCAATAGGTTGTTCTTGAAGAGCCGAAGAAAGACACAGTAGCTCCTGCTGTATATCTTGGTGCAAACCCTCAGTGGATAAAGCTTCAGATTGGAGATGTGTGGTATTTTTAATGCTACAGGCATAGAAATAAAAACTTCTGTTCATGCGGCTCCTATAAGCAAGCACATTGTTATAACTATGCTCTCCTTCTGATGTTAATATGTGAGATCAAGCAGGGCTGAGCCTGGGCAATTCCTGAGTGATAAAACTCTTTGTAGGTGGTGACCTTCCCTGGCACTGCTACTGCTGGATTTTGACCCAACATGGTGAAGGGTAACGGTATTAAACTCTTTGGGACACTGCTCTCAGACTATGTTGCTTGCTGACCTGATTTAGGCCTTGGCACTTTCCATCAACAGAGATGCTGATGTTCTTGCTCAGGGAATGGCATTCTGCCAAAATAAAATGCCTGCCTTGTGCTCTGAAAGTCACGCTGCTTTTCACTCCTCCTTTTGTGAACCTTCTGTTGCACCAGTCCCACAGAACTGCAGTAGCCTTATGCCCCTTGGATCCACCCTGTTACAATTGGGAACCACAGAGAAAATTCACCTCCATGCAGAAAGCCAGTGCAAAATGGAGGATACTGGTCAGCTCACACTCAGAACTGAAAAATCCTGCTCTGAACGCTGTGTAGGCTACATGAACACTGTGTAGGCTTCTGTACAAAGGGGATTTTCACAGACAGTATTATGCAGTCTAAAATTGTCCTTGGTTATTTGTACCAGGCAGTTAAAAGCAGAATCTGGTGCTCTGTCTGCAAACTGCAGCACTGTCCTCTGGGATAAAAGGTGCTTAAGAAATGTAAGTTATGATAATAGCGACAAATTTCTGTCTGTGTTGTGGGGTGGTATTCGGAGTCACGCACATGCAGAGAGGGAAAGAATGGGCTCCTGGCAGGGGAGTTTTCATGAGGGCCCAGCACTGACCCATGTGGAGTGGGGATTCTCAAGTTACAGATGGAGGGAGGAACAGGATCAGAAAAACAGAACTGGTTTGAAGTTCAGGTGGTGAAAAGTGGTAGGCTGGAGTTCAAAGACAGGATTATTGGCTAGTGTTGCTTTAGTAGTTGGAGGGAGAAAAGCTTAAGGCCAGAGCATTACTGCATTGCTGATTTATCAACACAGCCAACACTGTGTATGGTATTTGAGACACTTCTAAATCCAGCCGCTGGCAATGAAAAGCACATTTAATCCATGTGTTAGATTGTTTGAAGAGGTATCTGTCTCCCAGTCTCTCTCTCAAGTTTGGGATTGCTGAAATTGAAAAGGAGGTGAGAGAGAAGATTTTAACTGTTTCGCAAACTGCTCTCCTTAAGAGAAGGGGGTCACATTTCCAATAGACCCTTTAACATTTAGGATATAGAAAAATGAAAGGTTCTCTACTCTCTTTTCCCCTCCAGAGAGAACCCTCACTGTCTCTTCTCTGTGTAAGGCACAGAAATCAAAGAGAGGATTTGTATGAAAACAATTTATTGTTTTTAAGTGTGTTCTTTTCCTAAAGCTGGGATTAATGGTCTGCACTTAGGAGTTCCAGGATTCATCTGCATTGTTGGCTCTGATCTCTCTGCAGCAGGCCACCACTGCAAGATAAAACACTGAAAAACAGCCTTTAGTAAAGTAATTCTCCTTTAGTCTTTTTCTTCAGTTATCTTACATGAAAGAGTATCATTGTTTAACCAGTTCCCTCAAGGGTTATTCCTCTTCAATTTAATATCCCTGTGCTCTGTTAGTGTGCAAGGCGCTGACACTGGCTATGGAGGCTTATAGACTGAAGCTCCAAAAATGTCTATGCAAGAAAAGAGGACAGTTCTCAAATCAGGCCTGAGCTGCACCTGCAGGGTTACACCAATGCCTTGGAATAAGAGTAGGGCAATCAGAGAGTGGGCCTAATTAGCAAAGGTTATCCAAAGTAAGAACTAAAGAGCATCAGTAAGTCAACAGAGAGAACAGGGAGTGAAAGTGTTTGGAATAGATGGAAAGCTGAAGACTGAAAATAAAGCACCACTGGGCTTTAGGGTGTTCTGGTTCAATACTGTGTATATTGGAAGCCCAAGGCAGCAGGCTGGAATAGCAGGCATTCAGCAGATCTCAGCTGAGCTATTTACTCAAACCTACCTGGGAGGTCCTGAGACTGCAGCAGCCCCAGTTTTGCTGCAGAACAGTTTCATGCTGAACGAGCAGAGCTCTCTGTGGACTACTAAAAACTTTGCCTTGGTTCTGCGTAGCTCTTATCAGTCACATGAATACAAATTTACCTATAAGCAGCAAAGAAGAGGGTGTTAACAGAATCCAATAGGAAGCACGTAAAGATTTTTTTACAGTTAGAAATGAGTTGTAACAAATCTCAGAACTAATATCCAGTGATGTTACACCCCTCCTCTGGATCGCTTTATCCAGGCATCTTTAGGCAAGCGCAAAGGAACTCTGCAAGCAGGAAGTAGAGAACTGAGCCAATAAATAACTGCTTTCTACAGTTAGCACACAAAGAACTTAGTTAGGATTTAATGAAATATTAGGCTAATTATTAGCATACTCCTCACCTTTGTACAGGCACCTGAAGATTCTTTGCAGGCATCAATCAGAAGTGAAGAGTCAACCTTCATGGTTGCCATCAGTCACCAGCTGGGTCAGTTGTGATGGCAATGACAACTCAACTCAATAACCCCAATGATTCATGACGGGTCATCAGCTAGACTGACTGTCCCAATTAAACCTCATGTGGTTTTGTTTTTTCCCCGGAGATTTTATACATTGGTGGTTTTTCTCTTGAATCCCTGTGCTACTGCTGGTGCAGTCCCAACAGCCCTACGTCTGTCTATAACTTTTGCCCTGCAAACTTGCTCTAAGTTCACTCTCAGCAGTTTAAGTTGCACTGTATCAGAGCTGGGCCCTGGATCTTTGTTAAACAGGTAGTTAAATCCCTGGGTTGTGTGTCAAAAGATTACAGGAGGTATTGTAGAGAACTGTATTGTAAAGAAGATTTTAAAGTGGCATAACTTTGGAGCTTGTTCGGTATCAGCACTTTTTGGGAATCTTGTATCAGTTCTAATAGGAGACAGATATCTAATCCTACCTAGGGTTGTTCATACAGTTTCTTTCTAGGGCTTTCTGGTTACGAATATTTTGGTTCAGGCAAGTTGATACTTTTTCTCAAGCCATAAACTCTGGGTATTTTGGTGAGAAGTGAGGTTAGGTAATGAAACCTGTGGCTTCAGGATCATTGTTCTGGGAACACTTCAGTGTTCCCAGATAATCCTGGCTTAGTAATCATAAAAATTACTTCTATATTAGCGCTGCCTGATCATCTTCAAGAGCAAGGCTTCAAGAGCATCTACGATCGGTGCACTTGCTTAACATGGCACTGCCTACCTATTTCTCATCTTGTCACTGGCAGCCTCACTACTGGCAATGGGGTCTCTGAGCCAGCCATGGGAAATCAGTAACTCTCGATTGTAGAAGTGGTCCTAGTGGGGTGCATCCAAGTTACATGAACAGGAAGTGGTGAAGAAGCGAAGCTCATCTTGCCACTTCCCCTGACACATTGCTCTGGTGATGAAAAGCAGGCTTTGGTTTGCAGGCTGTCTAATATATTTCAGGCTCCTGGGTTACCAACACTGAGGTAAGCTAACTCTCTGCCTGCTTCATCATAGGGAGTACAGTTTTTTCTAGCTGAAAGTTGTGGTCACCCATGCTAAGCCATTACAAAGAAAAGACTCCTTCAACCTTCAATAATGTGGCTCTAGTCCAAGAAAAAAAAGTGCATTTGTTGCAGCCTGTTTGGTTTGTCCACAGTTTGTCTCACTGTTGAGATAAAGAGTAAGTCACTGCAGAGGACAAACGCATTTTTCTGTTGCATAACAGTCACTTCCTTTATTGGGCAGAGTAGTGGTTGGTCTATACATGCTTTTCCCATGAGATTGCTGCAGAGAAAGAGATCTCTTGGAATAAGCATGTGCAATAGGTTGTTTGAACTTCTGACATGAGCTGATTATATCCTCATCCATGCCCTCTCTTCTACCTGCTGATGTCTTTCCATGTCTACTAACTAATGTCTACCAGTGGTTGGTGCATGCTCATCCATATTCAAATCCCAGCATTGCCTTTAAGCTTTCCAGAGGCTAGACTCTGCAGTCCCAGCAACTCACAAGTGTTGACAAGAGCATGCTTCTTCCAGCTTTGCTCTGCCACCAAGACACAGCATGGAAGCCATCGCCAAGTTTGATTTCGCTGCTTCTGGAGAAGATGAGTTGAGCTTCCAAGCTGGGGATATGCTGAAGGTAAGTGCAGCCTTAGGCTTGACTAAACAGCATTTCTGAGACTGCTTCCAGATCTTTCTAGGCACCCTTGACAAAACAGCTGAAGACAGACTTCTATAAACTAGAATACAAATGCAGAATACTGATCTCCCTTAGGGTTCGCAGTAGGTCAACCAACAGTTCCCAGGTTACTTGAGTCTGTGTCCACTTTTCTGATTTTATGTCCATAAACTACGGATTCAGTTGCCCTGCAGTTCTCCGGTAGTCAGCAAGGAAGGGTAAATACCTTTGCTGAGGCAGAGATCAAGTTTTTTGGTAGACAGATTTTGGGGGTCCTGTCTGTTTTCATTGACTATATAAGTAGTCCTCAGTGACTACATTTAGGTGACTATTTCTAACAGCAGGCGGGATGAGTGAGGTCCAGAGAGATTGCCATCTTCCTTATTTCCAGCTCTTAAACTGTTTAAAAGCTAATTATCATCTGTTATAGAACTTAAATCTAACTTTTCACTGTTAGTAATTATTGTTAGTTGCTGCAGGGTTTTTAGGCAATTGCAAATAGAAGAGGAAAAGTCTATGAGACAATCTGTTACACACATAATGGAAGAGTTTAAGAGGTCACGGGCTCTATAAAACAAGGGCTTTATAACACAAGAGTGTTACGTATGCTCTTGCAGGAATTTGGCAATGGGGGCAATGGCAAAAGTAGAGTTGATCGTCTACAACACAGAGCATAGGAAAGTTTCTTTAAAGCTGATTTGCATGTGTTATGGTAGAACAGTTCTTGTTAACGCTACTGAAGTCCCACAGATTAAGGCACTCAATGTTTCACCCTAATTATTTATCTACTTCTCAGCCCCCAGCTATTCTGTTTCAGTTGAAAATGCTTCAGTATTACTCCTCTCTAAGGCCTTAATTCCTCCATTGCCCAAAGAGCAATGGCATATAAACTCTTGTTAGGCCAGGGAGCCTTTGCTACTTCCCTATGCAGTCCCAGATATTCCAGTTAATAATCAGATATTGGATCTTAGCCTCGTCTTTTCCATCACCACCGTTTTTATCTTATTGGCCTTTTAATTCTTGACACTTAGACAAAGTGGCATCCAGACTCATTAATATTAGATTTTTCCAAAGAGCTGAGAGAAGGTTCTGGAGAAATCACTGACTCTCTTCAGCACAGATAAATACTCTTATTCCTAATTCTTCCCCAGTACATCCCTACTATCTGGGGACCTTAAACTGATACCTTCTTTGTCAGGAAACCTTTCTCAGGAGACTTCCATCAAATCCCTGGCTGGGGTGATGGTGTTGGCCAGATCACTTTTCATTCTGTTCCTCAGTTTCCCTTCCTGTAAAATCATTATAAATTGGAGATTCTTTTCCAAGTACACTGGAAGCTGCACACTATTACTACTATTATTATTATTATTATTATTATTATTATTATTAGGCACAGAGAATTTACTACCAGAAAAATCAAAGTGCCTTTTGCTTTAATGTCTTGAGGCAAACAAAATGACGCCTTAGCCACCCAAGCCATAGTAGCAGTACATTTCCCTGAGTAACAACTCTGTTCTGGCATATGCACACATACATTCATACCCCATCACGAGCCCCCTCCTGCTGCCTGCAACAACCTGCTGATTTATGAAGGAGATAAGATGAAGTGTTGATGTAGAGATTAGAAAACAGGAAACATGAGGCCCTCAACCAGCAGTGACAGGAGGAAATCCACCCTCTCACCCCCCCACACATCCTTCTCTGGGAGGATGACACACTGAGAGAAACCTGCCAGCCCAGCAGTGACAAACAGCAGGTGGGTCTTTCTGGAAACCTTGCTTCCAACAGAGCAGGGCCTGAGCATGAGCACAAAGTACCTATCATCCCCTTCGGTCAGCCACAGCAGTTAAAAAGAGCTTCAATCCAGCACCCAGGCATGAGGAAAGCAGTGACTATACAAGTAGGGAACTCCACAGCTTTCTATTCCCTAACTTTTCTGAATCCAAATGCTTAAAAAAGAGCTACGTGGCAGGGAAGGCAATGGAGAATCGGCCCCAGAGACAGTAACATCCTGTTGCCAACACCAAGCAGTTAGAATGTGCCTTAGGCTCCCAAAACCATGAGATTGGCTCACAAAATAAGTATTATTACTGTTAACAATAGATCTTAAATTAAGTCTGTTCCACTTGCTTTCTCCTTTTAAAATTGTCATGGCTTATGCTTTTAGGCTCCTCTCCAAAACCAGAAAGAACAGAAACATGTTCTGTTTCATAAAGAGGAATTCTGTTCCAGGAGATGGAATGTCAAACAAAACACCAAAGACCACAACATTTGCAGTAAAATCACAGCATGGTTGTATTCCTGTCCTCTCTCCTCTAGCTTAGGGCTGTATTAGGGGCCATCAGCCAGGGAGCAGTGAATTTGGACAGTCCTTGGTCATCAGGGAAGATCCTAAGGACCAGTCCAGTTAACATTAATGTGAGCACACCTGAAGCTGCTCCAGTGTATGCTATGGACTGAATTCCTCCTATCCTACAATCTCCTAAGTGTAATGTGTCTTTTAAATACTTTTTGCCTCCTTCTTTCATCTACCTTGGCAAAGCTCAGGGCAGCTGAAGACTTAACCCACTAAATAATCTCTTGGAAATGACTTGTGAGAGCACATGGTAACATCTGTGCAGTTGTAACACACACACACACATATAGCTGCATATCCCTCCATATCCATCATGGATATTTGGATATTCTCCCTTGAGAATCTGAGATGTTCCAGTACCAACTATTAAAAGCAGCATAGAGAATAACTTAAACCCCTATCAAGTCTTTCAAAGCTGAGTTTTTCCATTTCACAGGCATCAGAGACACTCAGACAGTACCCCCAGCCACCTGGACAGGCAGTCAGATGAAGGGATAAGGTTAACAAGCAATCTGTCTAATTCTACTCTGAATTTTCATTGCTTGTTTGCTCTAAAGTGGTCATCAGCCGCTAACCTTGTTGCACAGTGGCTGGGAAGTACAGCAAGTGTAGCGTTCTCTTCTATTCTTACAAGAAATTCAAGGTTTCTGCCAGAATCATGCTTACTTTTGCCTTTCTCAGGAAACACGTTTATTCCATTTATCTCTCCGTTGCAGGTTTTGAGCTCCCAGGAAGAGTGGTACAAGGCGGAGCTCCGAAGTCAAGAAGGCTACGTTCCAAAGAACTTCATTGATTTTCATGTTCCCCCGTAAGTGCCACAGAATCGGTGTGAACCACCATTGCCCATTTCCTCGGGGTGCTGCCACGAGCTTGTGTGTGTGTGTGCACGCACACTTGGAGGCTGGCAAGGATTGCCATAATGCTACATCGCAGTTCTGCCAGTGCAGCGTATTTCTACCCCAAAGCACCCTCTGTTCTCTCGGGGCTGAATGGTTCTCGATGCTCTCTATCACTCCCAAGTGAGTCTTTTGTTATTGCTCCTCAGAGGGATGTCACTGGGATGTGGCAGGAACTGCATTTAGATCTCCTCAGACAGAAGGAGAATAGTCATGATGTGAAGTCTTGGCAACAGAGTTGGAGGCTGAGCACAAAAGGAAGAGCAAGAGATCTTTCCAAAAACGAATTATAAAAAAATAATTCCCTCCCCCTTCGACTCTAAACTACATTAACTCCCTTTTCCCACCCTGTCATCCGCATTCCCTCCCCCCGCCAAGTGTGTGTGAGTTTCTCTCGGTGCACTAGAGGTCAGTGCAATGCTGCACGAATGTGACAGCTGGTGTTACTCATGGATCGGCAGAGATGATAGACCAGACACGCCGCCCCGCTCACACACACACACACACACACACACACACACACACAGTCTCTCCACGTTTCGTGACTGCACACCCAAACACGTATCTGTCAGAGAACAGGCGTACCTGCATTTCTCTCTTCCCGCTGAGGAGATGGCACTGCACTTTCAGAAAGGACTGATGGGTGTTTAAATGCATTTTAAATGTGCTCTCCAGCCCTATGCCATAAATATGACAGTGAAGGGATTTTTACAACCTTTTCCTTTCAGCTGGCAGAAATGCTCCCTGAAACTCCTCTCATTGTCCTCTTTCTTCAAAAGTGCTGCAGCATTTCAGGAGCAAGCAGGCAGAACAAGCACCAAGCCCAGTACAACTGGGAGCATACAGGGATTTTGAGGTTACAAATAAGCGCCTCTGTTCCCTTTGGAGGTGGCACTTACTGGCCTTTTTGGACATAAGCCAGCCTGCTTGGCTGAGCTGAAGGACGTTATTAGTTTGCTGTGCAAATATGGGCTTGTACTTTTGGGCCTCAGGGGGATGAGATCTTCCAGTCAGTTGTTCTTGTTCGCTCTTTCACAGGGCTGTGGCATCATGCAGGAACACTGGCAGCCTCTTTTTTCACACACGTTTTTCTCATGATGCTTTCTCCATGCAAGAGCTGTGAAGAAATATTTCCACTTTGATGCTTTTCTAAGAGCAGCAGGTCTGCACTTGGAAGCAGTTCAGGCCAGATGCCAGAACCAGATGTAGGGAAGAAAGCTGCCTCCTATTTTTGATGTGTTGGTTTTGCCGATCTTTTTCTTGTCAAGTAATCATTGAGACTGGTTATCAAGGCTCATTAAAGTCTGATTTCCCTTTGCAAATGATACATAGGTAAACTGTGATGATAATAAGAAACTCCAAAGTGAAAATGACAGAGATTATGAAACTATCAGTCCCTAAGTTTAATGCAATACAGACAATTAAGCATTACATAAAAGCCGATCACAGATTGTAGATCTTCTTAGCTGTGGAGTGGACATATGCAAATGTATGTGATAATTTTTTTTTTTGTCTACTGAAAAATTCCTACTGACATTGTATTCTTTTACTTTTTATGGTGACTTTCTCATTATTAGTCCAGTGTCTTATACTATTGTTTGTTATGCCTGGCTAAATTTGCATAAGTGTGCTTATGTATTCTGTGCTTCTGCGATTCTGTGGTATTATAACTCTTGCAGGAACCAATTTATTAGTACTAAAACTTTCATGGCTCGCTTCTGCTAAAAATTTATGTGTGTCCCTTGCAATATATCCATCACAGCCCAGTAATTTTCAATCAGTTTACCAAAAAGCAATTTGATGTATATGTCTGAGAATTATGTGTATGTATGTATACATACACATTTGTAATTTAAAATTTCTTTGACTAACACCTTATTGTACTGTGCCTGTAATTACAGTTTCAGATGAGTGTTGCTTCTTAGCAGGCCAAAGCTTACATTGTTCTCTTTGCATCTACGTGCTTTTACTGCTCAAAGAAAATGATCTGCACCCATCAAAACCCTGTACCTTAGCATACACACGGCCACTGGGAGTAGCCATGTGGGCTCCTCTGATCCTTTTGTTTTCTTTCCTCCGCCCTGCTTATTCACATTCTCCCTACCCTCAACTTTTTTTATTCCTCACCTTAAGTCACATCCTTATTCACATCTCCATGATTTTTCCCACTGGACAGCTGGTTTGATGAGAGGATATCCCGCCACGAAGCAGAGAACCTTCTCATGAGCAAAGGAGTTGGCTCCTTCATCGTCCGTGCCAGTCAGAATTCTCATGGTGACTTTTCCATCTCTGTCAGGTATCTGCTTCTCACAGCATATTCCTGCTTCTTCTTCTGTGTAATGATGTCCCTAGTCTCCTCTTGACAGGATTCCTAATGTGACGTAGCCTCTTGGGAAGTTTGCATGCTGCCAGTCACTGGCAGTGCTGCTGTGTTGAGAATGAGAACAACTTAGGCATCTGATTCCAAAACGTTTCTGCCTCTTTTTAGGGGACAAAGTGAATGCCCCATTCCAAAGCTGCATCCCCTGGTGACCTGCTTCTCTGAAAGAGCTACAGCAAAGCAGGGTGGTACATAGAACCTCTCCCACAGCGCTTAACATGTGTCTTTCATTTCTTTTAATTCCCCTGACAGCTCTGGTTACTGAATCCAAGAATTCAGCTACTACCTATTAAGAGATTACAATTACATTGTTAACTTATTTCCCACAGGTCACTAAACAGCCACTGGACAAGGAATGGTTTTTCATTGCTTGCAGCCCAGCGGCATTTCAGCAACTTACTATAGCCCAACCCTTCTCAGAGCATATGCTTTAAAGCAGTGCTCTTACATAATGGTTGGCTTTCCAATTTTTAGTCTAACAGCTGATAACCAGTTTTAAATTAGAGTCATGGTTAACAATGTCTTTTCCAAGCAGTGTGTACTTTCTGATTCAGGGAGCTCAAAAAGTATGTGGGAGGAATGCAGGAAAACATTCTGGTTACATTTATACCAATAAACACCAACACCAGTAAGTACAGTCAGGCTCCTTCTCTGGCCTTGAAGTCAAGCAGTGTGGCAGAGCTGCTAAAACCTCCTCACCCACCAAACCAAACAGCTGTATTCAAGCAGTTCACTGTGAACAATTCCTGATCCGTTCTGTCCCCCTAACCACGGCCCAGCACTACCTAAGGGAGAGAGCTTTTGCATTTAAATCAAAACCATGCTAACACTAACAGCCTGTGTAACTGTAGCACTCCAGGACAGGAGTCAGCATCTGAAAATTCCTTCTTTTTTTTTTTTTTCTTTTGGGTAGGGAGAATTACCGATAATAATGATATTACACTAGATTTTATACAATTATAAAACTCAATGTGTGGCTTTACCTGACTGTGTCTGCATGCATTGGTGATGCCCATGGTGTATAAAGGTGTAATACATCTTTTACAGCTAATTCAGACTGGATGCTAACAGGACCTCCAGAGGCTGGTGGGTAGACTACAAGTGCACCTCTTCACCCTGGAAGCTCCTCTGGCCTTTATTTCAAAGGAAAGGCTTTAAAGCCCTATGCTTTGTTCTGATAGTGCTTTATGACTGGGCAGCCCTGGGGCACTCTGTGCTTGTAAATTGATGAGTCTTTTGAAATAGAGCCACATTTGGGTCCAGGACACAAAAGGACTGGCGGTTGCTTGACTTTCCAGAAGTCTAGGTTTGGCCAAGCAAGAAGTTTTGTTACCCTTCTGGAAAGGACTTTTTCCAAAAAGGTAAAAGTGCAATCTGTTTGATGATCTCTTACTTTTCCAATTGGATCCAGGCATGAAGATGATGTGCAACACTTCAAAGTAATGAGGGATTCAAAGGGTAACTATTATTTGTGGACAGAGAAATTCCACTCGCTAAACAAGCTGGTGGACTACTACAAGACAAATTCCATCTCCAGGCAGAAGCAGATCTTCCTAAGGGACAACAGCCAAGAAGAGAAGGTAAACACAAACTATCCTTAGGAATTTCTCGGTAAGAAACCTTTCTGTGGAAGGAATTCATCCTATGAGAATGTCTTGGAATGGGGGGAGGAGAGTCTACCCTTGAAAACACATCCATGTCATTACACTAGTAGGCCCTGCAACACAGATTTTTAGTGGATTCAGTGGTATGTAGAGTTACATAGTTGAGCAGAATGTTCTTATTCTGCTTTGCATAGCAATAGACAGTACTGCAAATCTGCATAGAGGTGCTTTGTTAAAGCTGTGCTAAGATCCCAGAGCTGAAATTCTAAGATGCCTTACCCAGTCAAGAGAAGCAGGACTTACCTTGTTGAAATGCCTCAATTTCATAAGGGCAGGTACAGAGCTGACTGGTAGTTGTGGCTGAGAAGAATTTGAGTCTGGTTTCCTAAGTGTCCTTGAACACACCCAGAGTGCAAATTAAATGGCAAGAAGAATCTTCCATCTTCTGCTACCAAGCGAACGCAGTAACGAGTGTGGAGGAGCACAGGGCAGAACCTGGAGCAGTGGCTGCTAGGAACTGAAAAGTACTGCTGAGAACATAGATATGGGAACAAGCTGTGCCTTCAGGGAAGGTGTAGTAGGTGTTTGAGAAGGCAGAGAAATCCCAGTCCAATGAATGCCTGGTTTTGTGCCAGGGGAACAAGCAAATGACATAGTAGAGACTGTACGCATTGCACTCACAGTACTGGGAGTGAACACACCTGGTCACTGCAGTAACCAAAGTCCTGCTTTACTGGGAAACGGATTCTGGTATTAAATTACCAGGATGTGCATGTAGAGGCAAGGTGTTTGACTTGCTGACTGCAGCAATAAAGTTTTATAGGCTGCACATGGGTCATTCTTGTTGGCTCCAAACGTGAGATGATACATTTTTCAGTCTGAAGGAGGGCCTTAGGTTGTTGTCTCCTCCTAGACCACTTACACAGAGCTTTAAAATGCATTAGTAAGGTATAAAATAGAGGCTATGAGACCTGCGAGAGAGATCACAGTGAAGAATTGTCTGGGGAAGGAGAAATCAAGACTGTACGCATGTATATCAGTAAAACAACCTGTTTGGGCTGACAGGAAGGGAAAGAGATGCATTTGCTCCAAGATGCAGACAGGCAAATGAAAGAACAGAAGTCAAGTTTGCTTTGGCAAACTCTATGTACATTTGTTATGGTGATGGGCTCAGCAGGGTATGTTTAGTACTCATCAGCAGTGGGGTTTCTGTTCACAATTCAAATTTCTAGATGCTACAGCCATATGATAAAATACTCATAATGTATAGATTTCAGTGCAGAGACAAATGAAGTCTAAGGGCAGTATTTCAAAAAATAGCTTGATTCGTGTGCTGGACCTCACACCAACATTTTCAGCCCAGCACCCCCCATTACTGCCCAGTCTTCAGATGGGGAATGACTAAGAGAAAGACCTAAAATATAGGATTCCTGATTTGTTGACCTGTTCAGAGGGGTGGAATCTTTTATTTGAAAGAGCCTGCAAAGTCGAGAATAGTGGTAGTGATTAGTGTGCAATGATTGCTGAGCTTTAGTCAAGGATGTGGTAGGTAGAAAAACCTGACCCCACTTTTGTGATCTTGCTCCCATCAGGAGAGGCGTGGTGGGAGCCTGGAACGGATGGGCCGGGAAGGATTCCACCTAAGTGGAGCAGCTGGAGAAGATCATTCTTCTATATCCAAGAGATATGCAGAGCATGCTATCCCCATACTGCAGCAGCAACAGGTACTACCACAAACAAGAGGATGTCGAGCCCAGGCACATGAAACATTGGCTTTAATTGCTTGGTAGCAAGTGAACAGTTGCTTTATCAAAAATCTGCCACCCTCAACCTGCTTTAGGAAGCAGAATCAGGTCCTTTTACAGGAATAGCAGCAGTGATGCTTTCAGCCTAGGGACATTTTTTGATTTGTAATAAATATGTGGTCTGTGACTGACTGACTGACTGACAAACCAGCAAAAAAAAGAAGTCAGTGTTCAGTGACCCTTTTACTGGGAACCTAGGAGTACTCTTCAGGTGGTTTTGGTGCCCCATCCTAAAAACTGGAAAACAAGCAGTGATGTCATGTTCTTACTTTGCTTAGGAAAAGGCATGAAGTATCATCCGGTGAGAGGGCAGGAAAACGCTCACAAATGTTGCGCTGCACATACATGCACAGTTTCAGGAACTTGTCTCTAGTCTATAGTACAAATGAAACCTTGCTGTCTGTTTCTTTTTTCTGAGTTATGCTACTGACATTCAGCACCACAAAACACATCACAGGATGAGTTATTATTATAGTAATCCTAGGAGAGTTTGGTTTCCTCCTGAACATTCCTTCTCCTCCTCCATATTCTTGGTCCTCTCTGCACTCTTTCATCATGTTGCTTCCCTGATGTGTGAGGTTTCTTTACTCTTTTGCTTGCATAGGAATGGAGAGAACAGCAGCAGTACCTGGTGCTATTTTCAAATTTCTTCCTGGTTAGTTTTCAGGGAAATAGTTTTCCTGGATTTGACTGATTTCTCTAGCTAAAGACAGTGCAGCATCATCCAAGGAGAGGCCTTTTCTTACAAAATGGAAGAAATCCAAAACCATGTCCCTAAAGGCATGATAGCTCACACACAGCAAAGCCAGAGGCAATCATGAGACAGCTGTTCTCTCATCAGACAAGC
This sequence comes from Empidonax traillii, assembly GCF_003031625.1. Lineage (NCBI taxonomy): Eukaryota > Metazoa > Chordata > Aves > Passeriformes > Tyrannidae > Empidonax > Empidonax traillii. The sequence continues at coordinate 238,128 of NW_020955248.1, read as the reverse complement.
AGTGTGGCCTGTTAAGGGACTGCCGGTGGAATAATACAGCTTCTGACAAAGCTGAGTGCCTGCACCCTTTGCAGCACAGTCTATTCATGAGTCACGTCTTATATGGAGCAGAAACACTCATAGGAGTGAAGCACCCATGTAGTAAGTCTTGTGGCTGCAAAGCCACATTGAGTTCACCCTCTTTCTGGCAGGGACAGGTGAGGTGCAAATTGTGCTCCAGTTTCAGGCAGCCTCAGCAACATTTTAGGCTGACAAAGGCACGCGGGAAACCAAGGGAGTTTTTGGAGGAGTAATGTAGGAAAGGAAGCGGCAAGAGGGAGAGGACAAAAGCTGTTTACAAGCAACAGCAAACACAAACTATTGTTCTTCCTCCCCCCTGTTGACACAGGTGATCAGACCCTGTGTCACTGAAGCACAGTGACATTGCAATCTGAGGTAACATGATATAAGGTTCTGTCACACCCTTATCATGAAAACAAAAGCTTAGTGCCTGCACTAAGGGCCTAGGGGGATAAAGAGACTCAGCACCTCTCAGCTGTGCACACAAAAGAGAACTTGCTTCCTAGGCGTTTTCCTACTTCCTCTCTCCATCTGTCTGGGTTGATTTGTGTTGATATGACTTCAGATGTGTGGTCATATGGCTGCTTTTCTTTGAACCTGATTTTGTCTTGTTCTTCTTTGATTAATTTGGCTACTGGATTCTCAGGCTTGCTTGTGGTTCTTTGCAGTGTGGAGCAGCCCAGAAAAGTAAAGTAAGGCCTCAGGTACAGTCAGCTGCATCAGCATCACTGTCATCCCACCAGCATATAGGACAGAGGAAAAGCAAGGAGTGGGCAGGACTGGGTCATAATAACTCCAGATTGGCAAAAGTCCCCTTGGCAGGCATGGCTTTTCATCTGTGAGTTAAAACAACCTCAGTTTTTCTTCAAAAGTCTTAGAGACCAAAAAGGCCATTTTTCCCAGCAGCTGTGATACACGTCGAAGGACTTTCAACTTCTAAAAAGTAAAATCCAAAATAGAACAGTCAAAGGTGACCTCTTCCTTGAGGGTCACTGCTTGCAGAACTGGAGCACTGGGGCAGTATTGGAAGCAGATAGCTAAAATTATTTACTTGAGGGCTGGCCCCTGACACACTTCTCACTAATGACTCTTAAAGCCCCTCACTTATACATCTCAGCATATACATGTGTCGTAGTTTAATCCCAGTTGGCAACAAAGTACCATGTAGCCACTCACTCAGTCCTCCTCCCGCTGGTGCAAGTGGAAGAGAATCAGGAAAAAGATAAAACTCATGGGCTGAGAAAAGAACAGATTAATAACTGAAATAAAGATGATAATAATAATAATAATAAAAGGAAATAACAAAAAGAAAGAAAGGAATAAAACAACAAAAACAAGTGATGCACAATACAATTGCCCACCACCCACTGACTGATTTCCAGCCAGTCCCTGATCAGCGATTGGCCTCTTCTGGCCAGCTACCCCAAGTTTATATACTGCCATAATGTTCTGTGTTATTATGACCCAGTCCTGCCCACTCCTTGCTTTTCCTCTTTCCTATATGCTGGTGGGATGACAGTGATGCTGATGCAGCTGACTGTACCTGAGGCCTCACTTTACTTTTTCTGGGAGTGCTCTATGCTGCAAAAAACCACAAGCAAGCCTGAGAATAGCCAAATTAAGCAAATTAACCAAATATCCCTGTGGCCACTTCAGGTTAGCTGTCCTGGCTGTGCTCCCTCACGGCTTCTTGTGCACCTGCTCATTGGCAGAGCAGGGGAAACTGAAAAGCCCTTGATTTAGAGTGAGCCACTACTTAGCAACAACTGAAACATCAGTGCGTTATCAGCAGTATTTTCATATTAAATACAAAACACAGCACTGTACCAGCTTCTAGGAAGAAAGTTAACTCTATGCTAGCCAAAACCAGGACAACATGACTTTTCTCTTGCTGTTTTCATTCTAGGAAAGATATGGCGGGAGCCTGGACAGGAAAGATGTGCTGCATGGACTAAGGGATCATGGCCAAGGAAATGCAGGAGCTATGCAACGGAGACACACAGACCCACTGCACCAGCAGACACCAGTAGGTGACATACCCGGAAGGTCCCATCTGCCAGGGTTCCCTAGCAATGGCAAAGCAGTCTGGGCAGTGTCACCTGCAAGGAAGCTGCATGAGGAGTAATGTATTAAGGACATATCTTAAAAGATGTTTCTGAGTCTCAAGACTCTATCCCAGCCACTTGAATCTGCTTCTGGGGTACTCTGAGGACAGGACTGCAGTGTTACATGAGCATAGTTCTAGGACTGCTCTCAGGGTCAGTCTTAGTTAACATGCAGCCTAAACGGAAGAGGAAACTTAGCATGAGCTCAACTAAATAGGCATCTGGGACACTGGCATGAGCACAGGCTCATCCATGGGCTTAGATCGAGCATGGGTCCAGTCCAGCAGAAGACATTTCTGAAAGCCTAATGATCTAGGAGGGCTTCATGTCCATTAATGCGAGGGACTATGAAGTGTCTTTGCCACCACAGCCAGGCTGTGACTTAGCTCAGTCACAAGAAGTGCAGTACATGTTTTAAGTTCTACAGAGAGCTGCCTCACGATGCTGTGCCATGCTACAGTACTCTCTCTCCCTGTCTTGCAATGCACTAGTAGTCACACTGTCTCTTCCACTAATTTTTTGTCAGTCCCAAGAAAGCCCGTCATCAGTCAGCTCTACTTGTCTATACCTGGCACATCCTCACGCTACTGTGCCATCAAAGTAGGACTCATTACCTGACACCCTTAGCTGTCAGAGCTTAACAGAGAGGATGTGGGCATGATCCAGCTGTGTATCTGCAGATATCTCAGACCACTGCCCTACCTGGGTCCATATATGGCAGTCGACCTTAAGTAACCACCTGCTCTGCAAATTCCCAGTATGTGAATGCCCACAAAGAATATGGCGTCTTTCTCTGCCTCAGCCGGTAATCCAACTGCCAACTCTAAAGTATTTCTTCATCAGCTCAGTGTGACCTAAGGAATGCTCCTCTTCCTTGAGGAAATGTACAGATTAGCCCACAACAACCAGAGAACTTAGATCCAAGGAGAGAAGGAAAGGACAGCAGACCTTTCTTGAGTGTGAGAGAAAGAGAACAGATTGGTTTAGGAAATATGGAACAGACTAAAAAATAGGGGCATATCTTTTGGGGGATTTGGAGGGGGTTGTCTGTTGCAAAATCCGCAAATCTTTATTATAATCCAACTCAAAATACAATAGGTTTTATCCCTCAGAGGCTGTGCCAATCAATAACAACATGCCCTTGCCTGCCACATCTCATCAGTGATCTAGAAGCCAGAAATCCAATTATAGGAAGGTCTATAAGTCCAACCAAATAACTAAAAGCCAGGTCTAAGCAGGGCCCTGAACGGATGATTTATCAAAACTCAGTTTGTCTTCAAACAGATCTCTCCATCTGTCCCCACAAAATATACCTCCCAAATTATCCATGCTCTGTGGTGTGGGCACCAACAATTTCCCAGAAAGAAGCTCATGCTATGTCCTTTAAAATCTGATTTCTGGCCAAAATGGGAGATTGACTGCAAAGTCTCTTATGATTAAGCTCTCATAAGAAAAAAAAATTTAACCATAGTGCACATTAAAATGCAAACCCAAAATAAACTGATATACCCAAACAGATCCTAAATCCTTTTGATCTCAGGGGACTGACCTTGGGGAGAGTCCAAAGAAGGTTTAAGACCCTCCTCTATGCCCCAGAAGTGCCTGAAAGAGCAAGTATCTTCTTCACAATGTTGACTAGACTCACCTGTGTGCTGGCTCTCAGATCTTTGCTGGCCAAGGACACATTTTGATGTCTGCACCAGCACCAGCTCAGCTCCCCAGAGCCATTCACTTGCAGTTACAGCCCTGCAGGACTCAGGCAGGAGCCCTTCTCTGAGCTCCCATAACTGGCTTCTGACATGGCTGTCACGGCTGCCCTTGCAGGGCAGAGGTGACAGAGCCACGAGAACCCTATTTCCTAAGGACCTGCTCTCAGTCTGACTTTTCACCTTATGGTGCAAACACCCACAAATACACTGAGGCTGCTGAGAAACCAAGCACCGTCCCTTGGGTGTCCCAGCAAATTGGTTCCTCCTTCCTGGCATCTTGGCCACTTCCTGGTTTAATTGCAAGTTGGTCTAAATTTCAGTACGCTCATCCTCTCATAGTGAACATATGTACTGGGAGTTAAGAGGGATGACAGGACGATGGCCTTTAAGAGTCCTGGCTCATTGTTCCCTGCCTGTCTCTCTCTCTCCTTTCCAGAGAACGCTTTGGGTCCGTGCCTTGTACGACTTTGATGCTGTGGAGCATGATGAGCTGGGCTTCCGCAGTGGAGACATCTTAGAGGTCCTGGACAGCTCCAACCCTTCGTGGTGGAAAGGACGTCTGCGTGGGGAACTGGGTCTCTTCCCTGCCAACTATGTCACACCAGTGCTCCTGTGAGGGCACAGTTTGCCCCAGAGGGCCCCGCCGGAGCTGCTCTTCTGACGTGACAAGGGACAGAGAAGGAGTGCATCTTCCCTGGCCACCAGGGAATACATTGGTTTTGGTTTTGTCTTAATTTATTGGCAGTTTATTTTTTTAAATGTTGGTATGAAAGGGAACCCTTTGAAAAAAATATTATTTTTTTCCCCTTATTTTTCACCTTCATGAAGGGGAGGAGCAAAAATTCTGGACTGTTCATTTAGACCTTGCTGGATCCTCCCTGCCCTGTCACCTTTTTGGCTAACAATTGATAACTTCCTGCAATTAGGTTTGTTCTGTGGAAATGCACCTCAGGCAAGTCAGACTTCAGGTTCAGTATTCAGATGGTCCTACCCCTTCCTTTTGGAATTCCCCCACGTGAATTAAATGATCATTGGTAATCACATTAATCCTTCAGGCAGGAAAGAAAAGTGAAGGGGCTTTAGGTTGAGGTGCAAGGCAGTTTATATTTTTCTAAATAGTTTCTGGGTTACCCATCTCCTACTGTGTGTATGGACTATATGGATATACCAGATGAAGGGAGGGGATCCTGTAAGCTTTTGTACAAACAAACCAGCGATGAAGGTATGGGAGGGCAAGAACCTACTTTCTTTTATGCTTCTGATAGCCCTGCTCTTCTTTCTGCACCCCATAACAACTTATCTCATTTTCAAGCTGCTCTCTTAGATATCTACACTTCTGCTAGATAGCCTGGTTAGAGCAGATCAGGCCATTCAGCTAAATTAGTATCCACTGGATTGGATAACAATTAACATCCCTCACTGGTTCGTTTTGTAAAACTGAATTGGGGAGGGTTGGAGAGAAGAGGTTTTACTGGTTTGGTGGCAGAAGTTCTTTCCCTGAGAACTTGGGGTGTTGAGGAGCACTGTGTACACAACTCTGCCTTACCAGTGGAATGTCTCATCCAACAGGTTAAGCTGTTACTTTACCATATGCAGAGAATAAAGTTGTGGCCGTCAAACAGTCTGATTTATGTTCCAGTTTCTGTTGGATAAAATAAGCGAATAGGTTTTCAAATCATTGCTGAGTGAATGCCCAGATGTGATAGAAATGTACTGCAAATGCACACTAAAAATGAACCAAGCCCTGTGAAGGAGACACTGCTGCATAACTGCTGCTCAGGCAAGTTGATATTAAAAATACTGCCTGAATTTTTCACAACATGTGGGACCTCAGCAGTCAGCAAGGAAGTGATGATTAATCATTCTTGAAAAAGAAAGAGAAGGCAAGTGGAAAACTCTAAAAACAAATAAGACTCAGCAACAAAAAAAATGTTCTTATCTTTTTTTAGTCCCAGTGAGAGAAAAATAACCCAGGAAATAGGTTCTTGGTGAAGTCCAGTTCAGTGTAGTTGGCCTGAACAAAGCTGCCAGCTAGACAGAGTATTAGCAGAAAGAACCCATTTTGAGAGAACTTCACCAGAAGCAGGTTATTAATGGGTGAAGTAAAATGAGAATATTTAACAAAGCCTATAAGCTCTAAAGAGAATAGAAAACTTTGAAAGACACACTAAGAGCTTATCTCCATTGGCTACCAGGGTGGTCCAGGAAACGGAGAGACACCATGCCGGGGCTGGACTTGGCCCTGTTCTCTTGCAGGAGCTCTGTTCTGGGCCTTTAGTGTCTTCTTTTGAAGGGAAGTCCATGAGGCTTCTTTTGGAACGAGATACCTTATTATTGGTGTGAGGGTGTAACTTCAGTGACTGCATAGTTTGAAGAGTGTTTCGTTGTGATTTGCCTTTTTTGAACCTTTCTGTTTGTTAGTTTGATTTTCGCTAAAGTAGTAACAAATTTGGAAGAAAGAGTGTTAACATCCAGTCATAGAGAGCAGGGGGAAGATGGATGCAAAGAAACCAGAGACTAGGAAAGGCAGAAGAGGTATAAAAATGATGAATCTTTCATGTTCATCTCTGACTGAAACAAGAAGAAATGGTTTGTTCACAATTATTCCCGTCATGTCAAATCATCTTTCAATTAATTCCTTTTTTTTTTTTTTTTTTAAATTAGAAGTAATGTCTCCTTTTCCTTTCCTCAGCACTCTAAAGACCTTCTTGGTAGTGAAGACATAGTTGCACAAAATTAATTGAAGATAATGCACTCAGCAGTTTGATAGCTCTTCACACATTTGAAACCCCTTTACAGAGGTTAACTAATTAAGCAAGTCTAAGTAATGCATTGTAAGTACCCCCATGTTAACTCATGATTCATTTGAGGAAGAGGTAAATTTTCACGTGATTTTTTTTAATTGATGTTTAAGGAATTAATACTTAAGGTAATTAGTATTAAAGGTCTGCGCGCTAATTATGGACAACATAGCAGAACCACAGTAAAATCATGATTTCTCATTATGAGCAGCACCTAATGACAGCAAAATTACTAGGAGGCGAAGGTGTCATGGCGTCTGTGATAACTACACTAGTGCCATGTTCTGTACCGCCTTGTGCAGTGGCCAAGCTTTGGTCTGCCATACCCAGTCTCTCTTGCCTCTGCTGTTGTCCTTGCTTGATCCCCAGCAAGAGCAGAAGCAGCGCTACCTGCATTTACTGCACATGCCAGTAGCTGGGAGGCACAGGCGTCAGAAAGCAGTTTTGTACCCTCCCACAGTAAAAGTTGTTTTCCTCCCAGCAAAACAACAGCACAAAGAACCCTGGCTATTCCCAAGTCCGTGGAGACTCTGGATACAAGGGGAGGCAAAGTGGGGAGTTTTGGGGGCATAGAAGGTTGGAGGATGGAGGTTGTTTTCCATACCTCATGCCATTTTGTGCCCATGAAATTCTCTCTCTCATAGATCGGGCCACTTAATAAGCAGAGAGGGAGAGAGAGAGAGAGAGAAATACTCTCCTCCACCACCCATATGTCCTGCCAGCCTTCCTGCTCCTTCTTCCAACAGGTTTTAATTGAAACACAATTCTTGTTAATATTGTGGTGATTCACCTACACCTGTGCTGTGAAAGACTCAGATTCTATTGCCCATGCAGAAGCACATGTTAGCAAACTAAGACTGGAGCCTTAGGGTGACAGTGTGGTGCACTGAGTTCACCTGACATTTATCAATGTTTTGCAAACGTCTAGGAAATAGCCCGAGAAAGTCCACTGCAAAACCGAAACGTGAAGGAATAAAGAGGGAATTTTGTTTGTTACTTGTCTTAAGCAAGAAAGACAGTTCATGAGAAAAGAGATTGTAAACAGAGATAAAAGTAGGAAAAGTATGTGGGAAGGCAAACATTATTACAACAAATGAAACACAGGAAGCTGGACTTGCACATGGAAAAATAAGTTTGATGAGAACAGCTAAGCTGTGCTTTCTCCTGTATGAAGTAACTTTTTGCCTGTGTTCCGCTGCAGATCCATATTTTGTTTAGAAATGTCTCCGTGATTAATAAGGCTGAGCTAAAAACAGTAAATGGTAATCTCCTGTCATGCAGAAGATGTCCAGGCAGTTTTCTGTGCCACAAAAAGAAGGTCTCTCTGTCTTGGTGTACGTGCTAACAGCTGTGCTCACTGGAGCACGCTGCTGAAACAGCGGGATCTCGGCTGGTTCCCATCTGACTGCTGACAGGGGAAGAGCACCAGGGAGATGATCCTCAGGGCTGCCACAAAGTCAGCAACTAGTCAGACTGCTGGGCCAGTCTCCCCTACCAGGAAAACAACAAGTTTGTGGGTTGTTGTTGTTATTTTTTAAACGGTAAGTACTTCTCAATTTCAGTGGGCTGTGCAGGAAATTTGAAGCTTTTCACAACAGCCATCTGTTCATCATTTTTTCTATTCAGCAGCACCTCTCATCCTTCCTCCACAATGGGATCCTGATGCTGCAGGCTCTTGAAAGGCCATTTTGCCTTCAGCCCTTGTGGAGAGCAAGCAAGGACGTCAGGAGTGAAAGATTCGGCAGCCAGGACCACATGGTCAGGAGAAATCAGCCCTAAGCAGTTGTGGTGTCAGCTGGGACATGTTGCGCCGCAGGAGCAGCACCTCACCAGCTACAGTCCAGCAGCAAGGTGAAGGGTGATCTCTCAGTAGGAAGCAGGAGTTCTTTAGCTATGTCCGTAGCACAGCACAGGGACAACAAGGAAGTCTGGTGGAACAGAAACGTGGCCATCTGGGCTAGGGCTGTGCTGAGACACTTGCTCTGCTCCTGCAGCTCTTTGCCAAGGAGCCTGGGTTACACCAGACTAGGTGTGAGAAGTGTTTGGCAATGCAGCCCATCCCTGCCCAACGCAGCCCCAGAAGCCTACATGCACCTCCTTGCAGCTGCAGCCCATCATCTCACTGCCCCTACATGCATTAGAAAGGCCAGGGCCCAGCTTTTGCCTCTTCGCTGATAGGAAGTGCTCTGCAGACATCTCATTTCAAATATTCGTTCAAAGCAATCGGCTTAGGTGCTTTTAAATGAAACCCCACAGAGATCAGTTGAACCCATTAGTGTTCCCCAGATGATGCAGGCAGTAATATTTACTGCTTAAAACTAAAAAGCTCCTGACACTCAGCCACTCCTTGCTGCTGAAAACTTTGTATTTCAGTGGGGAACCATGGACTGAGCACCTGATAAAACCTTTAATAGCCCTGAGGAAGAGGGTAGAGCATTGCCATTTTCTCCATTTTTTAGAGGCAACTTTCATGTGACAGAACTCAGGAGCATTAATTCGCATCAAACTCAAAAGAAGCTTCTTACATAAGCAGAACTGACAGTAGAAAACAGTCAATGACTTATCTGTGAGCTACAGGACAGCAGGGCAACAGGCAAGCGAATAAGGAAAGGTCACCGACCTTTGTGTGGAGAGAAAATCGAAAGCACATTGTCTACTGCCATTGTGCAAGTGAGAGGTGCTTGGCCGATGTGAGCTTGCTAACACGAAAATGCAAAATTCACAAATGGCAGGCATGCAGGGATCCTTGTGGACATGCAGAAATAAAATTAGCTCAGGCAACAAAGGGAGGAAGAAGAAACAAACAAATTAAAAGATCTCTAGATATCTTGCGGCTTCTCCCCACTAGTCCAAGCAGGCTCATTTCCACCAGGGTGTATGAAAGATATGGCCATGGTGAATTTGTTTGTCACAAATAAAAATGAAAGCAAAGCAGCGGGAAAAAAAAATGCAGTTTATGGTGTGATTGTGCACTTAAAGCTATAAAATGGTGACAGTGTCCTGATATCATGACTGAAGTTCTATTCTCTGTTAAAGTGGAGCTTCTGGGAAACCTTTCAGTGATGTCTATGATTCATGCACATATATGAATTCTATGATTCTATATCCAAACTCAGATAAGGGAAAGAAAAAAGAAAACCCACAAAAAAAAAGAAAAATGAGGTACCTTCTCTACTGCTCTAGAGGTCATTTGCAATATATCTTTTATGTCTCTGCTGTACTCAATGTGTCATAACTTCCTTGTGGTATTGACAGTCCCTCTCCCGTGTCAAATTCCAAGAAGGGTACAATTGCATTGCCAACAGATAATAATAAACAGCAGGAACCAGTCTTCGGTGACCCTTCTCGTGACTGAATGTTTTCTGTCAGGTGCAGCACAACAAAAGTTTGGTTGCAAAATGCTGAATTAGAAGTAGATTGCACCAACAGTTCAATTTTTTTTTATTTTTTTTTTGTCACGTCAAAATTTATGGAGAAAAAAAATTCAACTGCAAGTTTGCTACCAGCACCAAGAGATTAGGAAACTGCCCTCTACCCTGCCCCTTCTGGAGTCACTTTCTTCAGAGCTGAATGCATGTGTAGCTCGTTCTGAATTAGCAGCTTTTCACACTCACTTGAGAGAGCTGTGAATAAGAGGGATGTGTGGCAGCAAAGAATCGGCTTTCTGTATCTGAGTATCTGTACATCTTGCCATTGTGATGGCAGCTATTTGCCTGTTATCGGAAGAAGATGATCTGCTAATAACAATGGCCGTGATTTCATCAGAGCCGGTGAGTCAACCAAACACCTCGCTGCCGCCCTGCAGAACACCATCCACTTGTTTTTTGCCGGGTTAATGAGTTGAGTCAGCTCACCGAAGGCAGCATAAGGAGGCCCAGAGCCAGCGCAGGGTGAGCAGTGGGAATGTACAGCCAGGAGGGGGAAAGGGTAAGACGGAACCTCCCCGTCCTGGCAGCAGGAGCTATTAGATCATCTCGTCCTAGGCTGTGGACTCAGCAAAATGAAAACTTACCTGGCACTGAGGTTGACATAAAGCCTTGACATGAGCAGGCGATTTTTTTAAAGCTTGTTTGGGAGATCAGAGTGAGAGCAGGAAAGGGGGAAAGAAGTCGGTCTGCTACAGATACATCTTCTCCATGGATGCCTACAGAAGCTCCAGTTAAGCATCAAAGCTGTAAGAGGATTTTTTGGGGGGAGGGGTTGGACTGTAAATTAAAGCAGGGGAAAAAGTAATAATTCTTAACACGATCACAATAAAAAGAACTCTCAGTCATTTAAACTATGATCAACATTGACTCTGAGGAGAATGGACCATACACGACAGTTTTCAGGAGAAATAAAAATAACTGCGAAGAACCTTGCTGTCCTGAGAAATACCTAAATTAGTGCCACTTGTTGCTGATGCTTCTCTTTCGGGGTGGGGTGCAGCTATCAGTCATGTTTATCAGGTTGGAAAGCACACCAGTGCTTACCAGTTTAAATCTTCAGCATCAGCTGACCAAAATGATAGCTGCGTATTCTCATTTAAAATGTGCATGACTTGTAGAGCATAGACATTTCACAAACACTTACACAGCAGAATGCACTCTGGAACACCAGTCATAAACACCTTGAATTAAGGACTCCAAAAATAAGAGGTAAGGCTTCAGGACACACAGATGGGTGGTTTGCACTGACTTTGGACGAGTTCTGACTAAAAATAAAAAGTGCATATTTAAAAGAGAAGGTTTGTAGCCACTTTAACAACATAGCAAGCTTGCTGTGGTCTCCACCATAGGGTCTCCAGCTCAAGGCTGGCAAGAGGGCTGGGTACAAGGTTTACTGGATGAAATACTCTTGGTTATGGGAAGATGGAGACCATGGTCATAACCGTCCCTTTGGTTTTCTGAAGCCTTTAGCTCTGTCAGTGAATTGAAGGACAACCACAATGATGAGAGATACCATTACTAACAAAGGACTATTGGTGTTTACTGTCTTTACAATACATTTAAATATGAAGCCTATTTTTCTGAAGTGCTGCCTTCCCTGGGCCTGGAGAAGCTGTCTCTGAACAGCAAGCACCCTGTTTTAGCTGGAGTGTGCAGCTGTGGCACACGCAGGCATGAGTGTGACTCTGGGAGGAGAGGGGCACTTGAGAAGACAACTGAGTAGGCAAGTGTGACTGAGTAAGTTGCTGTTTTGTGTTTTAAGTCCATGGAGCTATTCTGATTTTTACCAGCTGTGGTCCTGCCTCATTATTCCAGAAAGAGATCATACTTTAATCTGATAATATCTTCAAGTAGAGAGCCAAAGGGTGTGGGTAATGATTTACTCCTCTTTGAAATTATAATTACAATCTTTCATCTATTTAAAGAATCTTTATATTTACTTGTGTAAGACAGTCTAATATGGTCAAAGCCTTGTGGTTTTCTTTTCTCATGATTCAGACAAATCTGACCACAGCTCCAAAGCTCTTCTCAACAGACTCTTTATATTACACTTTATTGTTTCTACCTTCCTTATTTCTGCAGCCTCCAGCTTATTGAAAAAGCTGCTACAAAAGGTTGTGTGTTGTTTGGTTGTTGTTTTGTTTTGTTTTGTTTTTTTCCAACCCTGTCTATGCAGGAAATGTCATTTAGGAAAAACAGCTGGTTAACTTAGGAGCTGGTTCAGCTCAGTAAATCACTCCATCTGGTGACAGTGGCATGACTGTTTCACAATAAGTGGTCAAGCCCAGCACCCTGCATGGATGCACAACATCCACACAGCAGAAGTGGAGGATGGTGTATTGCATGGAGACCCAGCTGGTGTAGGATAACAGACCCCACCTGGGAGTCACTGAAGCACAACTGTGTTGTAAATGTACAGAAATGACTTTCCCATGTAAAGAAGAGCTAGTATTTTGAGGAGTACAGTACCCAAGGAGGCTGAAGCCTAGCGTATACAAGACACGTGTTGTGTTCAGAGACCATTAACCAAGACTGACAAACCCATTTTTAATGCAGCTGTCTCTTTTGTACATGAGAAATTCAAATTTATGTTACTTCGAGTGTGGGTGCAAAACTCTCTAATGGCATGTGTACTGCTTGTATAGACAAGGCTTGACTGGCTCAGCACTGCAATCACATCAGCCTCCTATTTGCATCCTGCCAGTCTCCCTTTGCACTCCCACATTAGCTGGAAGCTCTTGTCTTCATCATCTAATATCTTCATCCTGCATCCACAGCTTAAAGGCTTTATTATGGTCCTGGAATTCATTCTACAGTGTTCCTAAAGTTCATCATCCCCATCACCTTCTCTTTCAAGCCTGTGTAGATTTGCTTTCAATTTCCTTACACCTATCATGGATATGAGTGTACTCTCTTGCAGTCTCTCTTCTTTTGTGTATGTGTGTTTTGGTTTACTTTTTAAGTTTTGAAGATGTTATTTTAGTATTTATTCTTACTATTTCCAGGCTGCCATTAGTGCTTGGGAATGCTAAATCCAGACCAAGACAAAAGTCTTTACTGTTGGCACTATGGCTGTTCCCAGTTCTTGCAGCTTCCAGCTAGTGATAAGAGGTGTACAGGCAAGCAGATAGGAATAGGCAAGGAAGCAAAGAGGCAGGATAGGTCACTGCGATGGCCAAAGCAGCAGGAATTTTATACTCATCTGGGCATCTCAGTGCATGTTATTTGAGTAAAGTATTTCCCTCTGACTCGATATCCCTTTTAAGACTTGCTTGTAGTAGGAGCACTACTGCAAGTCCCTCTGCTTCCTTCTCACAGCTTTGCTCCTAATGAAGCAGTGTGCTTTCCTCACATCCAGAGAATGGTGCAGGGAAGGAGCTGGACTGTTCCAGACATGCACAGACATGGGCAGCCAGGCCATGTGTCGTCAGTCCAGCATGCCCAGCACAGGTGCTCTGCTGGGGATCTTATCTTTTAACCCCAACCAAAGAGCACCAAGGAAATAAGAGTCCTTAAAACATCATCTATGTAGGACCACAGTTCTTACCTGGAGCAATCATTTTGTCTCACCTTGTCAACTTGTAGTTTTTAAGACAGGGCTGGCCTCCCCTCACCCTCTGCAGAGCTCACAGATGCTCTCAGGTCATAAACTAGTCTGGAAGTTTGGGTTGCTGCTGTGGAATGAATGCCTGATTCCCATTAATAAGGGATGAAGCTGAGAGAACCCCTGTGATGTGGGAATCCAAGTCAGCAGGTTTGGTAGAACTCTGTGAAGTTTCAACCTTGGTGTCAATGCCAAAGTTTTAGGAAGCAGCAGCCTATGCTTGCTCAGTGGCAGAGCTCAGGCAGCAATTTGAAATTAAAAAGTAACATATGTCAACCAGGGAGGAAAAAAAAAGGGGCCAGAATTGTTCTTAAGCAGAAATTATGAAATGACACTGACTGACACAAGAAAATAAATACACCAAGGACATAACCCTGACTAGAAAACCTAAAAACAGTAAAGGATTTTAAAAAAATTTATGAAGAGAAATAACTCGAGCAATGATACAGGCTTAACAACGTTTTAATTGATACAGTAAAGACATGGGGCTCTGAGTTAGTTCTTACAGAATGAACAATGTATGTTAATGTTTGCAAACCCTGTCCTATAGCTTTGTCCCTAGTCACACCCAAAACATCAGGAATGAAAGGATGACAATATGGAAATCATTTACCTGGATATATCCATGCTGAGAAAGGCTGTGACATGTTCAGACAGGAGGACTGACAAAGGGGGAAGAGGACAGTTTTCACTGAACCATGACTCCAAGTCCTTGAGAGCCTCAGTGTTACACTGAATGGAGGGAAATGAAATGGGAAATCACAAAGGCCCGAATCCTTACAGAGGCCTTTACTTTCACATCCAATTTCATTGCATTAATGGCATCTAATGCCCATCGATGGGATCTAATGCTTGCTAGTCGCAGTGGAACTCCCTTCCATAAGTGGGAATTCAATGTTCAATTGGACTTGAGGATCTGACCCTCTGACATGGACTCTGCCAGTGTCCCTGGAGCCGCTGCTGTGTAAGGGCTGTTGTAAGGGTGATTACCATGTGAGATGGGAACAGAGCCTCCTGTCCTGTGGTGGAGGGGAGTTGCTGCACACGGGATACTCATGTCTTCATTTTTGTTCTCTGACTTTCCCACTAATGTTTCTTCAATATTTCTATGGGTTTGTGTGTACAGCTGCCTGTGGTCCAGAAGGTCTATTATCTTCCCCTCTGGACAACTTGATAGGCAGTGGGATATAGCACTAAGAGGTAATTAACATTCAAATAGGTCAGGAGCTCACTTGAGGGTTGTGCATGACTGGGTTTTCCCAACTGCTTGTCAGAAACAAGTGTTGATAAGACCAAGGGCAGTCACCAGTGGTGAAACTGCAAACGTGAAATCAAACCTTGGTGGTGCTTTGGGGCAAGGAGGAGTTCACCTTGCACATTTGCTCACCGGCAGGAAAGGGAGGTCACAAAATGCTGCCCTGCAAATACTGAACACGCTGCAGGGAGCTCACAGTTTGTTTCCTGCACCTCTCCTCTGCCGTCCAGGGCAATCTCGTGGCCTGAGAAGCTTCCTTTTTGTTAGATGTAATTTGTCAAGCACCTCTCTCCTGTCCTATACTGATCTTATGGGCCCCTTATTTTCAATGTACTCCAAACTGTACGTGTACTACTGTGTGTATGTGTGTGTCTATAAAGACACAGTTAGTACCTGCTTAGATTTGTGGGTATGTGTGCTTGTTAGGAATTTCATAATTTCTCCTGGAGTTTCCTTATGTGTAAAATGGAGATAATAACACGTAATTACCTACCTTGCAGGGCTGCCGTGAGGACAAATTAACCAATGCTTGTGTAGGTGTTTGCAGATGAAAGGCATGATATTAAGACTAAATATAATGATTGAATGTTACAGAAGAGAGTTTGTATTTATTACGGTGATTGAACGTGAGTCGAAAGCATTTTGTAGGTGTTTATTTCTTGTGCCGTAGCAAGTATTTGAGGATGGTGGGAAACTGGTGGAGCCAAGTTTGGGGTAGGTGTCAAAGAAATGGTTCAAGTTCCTCTTTAACTTTTACAGCCTAGTGACTTTTTTCTTTTCTCTCAACTAAAGCTAATGCTGAACAAGAGAACAGAGGAATGAAAATGGGGCCAAGCTATAGAGGAAGTGAATGAAAATAAAATACAATTGAAGGTCATTATTTCAAAGAACAAAGACGTAAAAAATGGATGGAAAAATAAAATCTAGGGGAAATGAGAACAGGGAGAGAAAAGAAACCTCAGGGACACATGGTATTACATTATCTCAGTACACAGAATTAAGAGAAAGTAAACACCAATTTAAAAGAGGCATCACAAACAATTGATGGAAAGCATATGCAGGGAAAGAAAAGGAGTGGAATGGGAAAGAAGCAAGAGATGTGCTTACTTATTTTTTGGTTTCACTTTGTTAAATGTAATGGTATCATTTATTTCCTGTATGTTGTTGAGAGGCACTTCTTCACAGACCTAGAAGATGGTGTCAAGTATTTCAGATGCTTTTTCCATGTGTTCCGTGGGCAGGTCAGTAAGACTTAAGGTGTGGATGCATTTGTCAGCCTGAGAATGGCCCTGTCTGGTTTCATTTGGCTTTCATGCTGTCTCTGGAGAATTAATGGAACAAATTCATTTTCATCTACTTTAGTAAAGCTGTACCATGAGTGAATGAGTCCCATTCTCACTGCTAAATGTAGCTGTTGCCCTATGAAACCTGATCAAAGTGTATTTCAAGTTAAACCTGGAATGTTTTGTGATTAAGCCAAAATAATACAACAAAATCTTAATTGTTATGATCTCTCAGGGAGTATGGTATGTTTGGGCAAGAGCTGCCCAGAGGAGTGGCAAGGGGAGGTGGACCATGAGAAGACTAAGGAGTAAACGACCAATACATTGCAGAGTTCAGGGAGTAGACTGCCTTTCTTTGCAAATTGTCCTGGGTTGGAATGGAAATCATTAGCAAACACCCTTGCATGGTCCTGTGGCCTGTTTGCTCCTTCTTGTTCACCCTCCCTACTTCAACATCTCTCCAAATCCAGATGGCTCTAGTTCTTCACCTGGTCCTTGTTTCACAGATCTTCTTTGCACCCCAAAACTTATTTTGGCTGAATCATTCTTACCTCAACTCATTGGCCTAAATTAATTCTTTGTGTAATTCAACTGACTAAAATTGACGTAAATGGAATTACATCAGAGCTGAAATTAACCCAGTCTGACTAAAATAGCACCTGCCTTTTCTACCAAACCAATGCTTGTCTCTTCCCCATCTCCACCCACATATCGTGATTTTAACATTTCTTTCTCCTCATTGCTCTTTCACTCATCCTGCTGCCATGAGCAAGCTATGCTCTCAGTGGTTGGTGTTCCCCTTTTCTCTCCAGCATCCTGTTCTTCTTCATCCCCACAGCACAGGCTGTTGGTTCCTGTTAACAGCCAAACCTTGACTGTGTCCAACTCTATGCACAGAATCATAGAATCATAGAATTAACTGGGTTGGAAGAGACCTCTGAGAGCATCAAGTCCAACCCTTGATCCAACCCCACTGTGATTACTAGATCATGGCACTCAGTGCCACATCCAGCCTCATCTTAAAAAGTTCCAGGGACGGTGAATCCACCCCTCCCTGGGCAGGCCATTCCAATGTCTGCTCACTCTCTCTGTAAAGAACTTCTTTCTAATATCCAACCTAAACCTCCCCCTGGCAGAGCTTAAGCCCGTGCCCCCTTGTGCTAAACAACAGCTTTTCATCTTCCTTTGGATTTTCCTGTTCTTCACCACGGAGATGCATCATCTGAGTTCAGACTGTTTGCAGTGGGCACGTCCTATGCCTATAGAAATTACAGTCCTACTCCAAAGGAAGTGCAAGTCAGATTGCCAAGACACACAAAGAGGAGGAGAGAGGTTAGATGAAGGTGAAGTGATTTACCAAAGGGAGCCTAGCAGGATAATGGCAGAGTCATGGATGTCAGAATCAAAGTTCCTCCTCTTTTTCCATGACTCCCTTTATGCCAGCATAGTATTTCTCATCACCTCTTTGTTTGTGCCCTTGTCTTTGGGCCCTCACTCTCACACAGTAGTTAAATATCTCCTTCACTTTCTTTGTCATCACGTCTGGCTCTCTGACTTCTTTCAGCTTGCCCTTGGAGCCTGCTCATGTTTTACTAGGCTTTCTTGTCTCCTCTTGAAAAAAGAAAAAACTGTGTGTTTGCAACCAAACGTAAAGTACAGCTTCTCTCCATGAGTCGTACGTTGTTGGGTAGCAGGCTCCACCACTCACACCTGGGTATTTCTCTGGGGCAAGGATTTATTCCATAATTGCTCTGACTTATTTATTATCATGGCATATGTATCTGCAGTGTTATGCAAACTATAAAGGTTTCTAACTCTAAAGGTCACCATGGGTGTACCACGTGTTTACCTTCCAAATGAAGATGAGTGCAGAACAAAAGGGACTGGCAGGCCTCTGAGTAGGTGAAGGAAGGGAATCACCCTGATCTAACTAATTTGCCAGGGCAGTGTTCATAAAAGTAGGTTACCTCGTGCTGCAGACAAGCAACCTAATCCACACTCACCCTCTTTCAGATGACTGATTTAATTGCCCAGCACTGCTGTGTAGTCTCACAGATAGCTGCAGGTGCTGGACACCCAGAGCAGGAGCCCTTATTTCTCACTGTAAATGTCAGGCTACCCAGTCTCCCATGCTGAGACTTACATATGGAGCTTTTCGTCCCTCAATGTTGTGTGCCAGCCAGAACTTCCTGGCAGTGCTGGACAGAGGCTGTGGTGTTGCCTTGCCGTGGTAGATTTGTCCCCAAGCTCAAAAGAGCCTTGCTGCAGCTAATGCCCCTCAAAAGCTGGAAAGCCGCCGTGCTACCTGGTGACCAAGGCCACCAGTACATCCCTCACAGTGCTTGTCACAGTGCTACTCCAGGCATTGGCATGAGTGATAGCTGAGTTGTGATTTGCTATTCACATTGCTCTGCAGTGTTGAAAGAGGATCACGAGGCAATTACCTTATGTGAGTACATGAAGTGACCCCGCTGCATCCTATAGGCAACTTGAATGAAGAGTAGAAGGATCAACTAAATGTTTGTGAGAAATGCAAAATGCTAAGCCATTAGTTGCAGTTGTTCCCAAGATCATCTGCTGTCTAATAGCATTTCCTGCCTTACTGTGACTTAGGTCAATTGTCGGCATGAGTGAAAAAAAAGTAAATTATTGCTTCCTCTACTAATTGACAGCCTCAACAAAGTGAAATTAAAGCCATGAATGCTGGACTCTCTCATTCTGCTTGTCAGAGCAGAGATACTCTGGTAGGGATGGGGATCTGCCACAGGCTGCACTCTTCCCCAGGGGATGCAGCTGCTTCCCCAACAGAAGAAAATAAATACAGGAGGGTGGGGAAATAGATGTGGGGGTCTGGTAAGCAGAAACCTGTTCCTGAGCCAGCCTTGCTAGAAAGTAAAAGGAAAAATGCCCATGGTCACTCTCAAGGGAAGAATTTTAAAAGATCTCACCAAAGGATAGCAGGGCAGAGAGAAAAGAGCAGGTGAGCAAGATAAGCTAAACACAAGGAGAAATCTAGGGATTCTTCATTGTCAGAGGAGGGAAAAAGGAACATGGATAAATTCAGAGCCATAGCTTATTTCTGCTGCAGCTTCTCCTCCCCCTCCCTTTCTTCTATGTGCTTTGCATGAGCGTGCATCATTGTAACCTACTGCAGCCTCGAAATAAGGAGTACTGGGGGACAATCTGTCTGAAAAATACCCCTCTGCTGA
This sequence comes from Empidonax traillii, assembly GCF_003031625.1. Taxonomy (NCBI): domain Eukaryota; kingdom Metazoa; phylum Chordata; class Aves; order Passeriformes; family Tyrannidae; genus Empidonax; species Empidonax traillii. Next base: position 218,674 of record NW_020955248.1, on the reverse strand, counting down.
AAAGAATCTCTTAAATATGATGATCAAAGCATTCAGATATTAACATATGAGAATGGCTTATGAATCTGGATTAGCTCAGAATCCATTTGAGTATTTTTAAACCTCAAAGACTGAAAGCTATAAACCTTCCTAAGAGAAATGCCATTTATTTTAAAATGAGCAGCAAAATCTTGATTAATTGAGTTGCAAAAGAAATGGATCTAAAAACAGGCACAGGAGGAACATAAGTGCATTATGCATTTGGGTTTTGCTTTTGGAAACCAGATTTTTCCACCAATGCTGATCTGAAAACATTGTATTCTAAGCCTGCATTCAGGTGTCCATAGACCCAGGGAGGGGCAAACTGAGTCACTGCTCCTGTGACACTACCTCAGGACTAAGATCACCACCATGCCTCTGGATGGCTGCCTTAGAAGCCTTTCCCTACTGAAATTCAAGGTAGTAGCGTCTCCAGTATCAAAATGTAGGCACTATGCTAGTTTCTCTTTGGCTTTGGGGTGCCCAGAGTGCACCCCTGCTTGGATTGACATTGTAGCCTGGGATAAATGCTGCTGCACAGTGTCTTGGTCAAGCTGGAGGCTGATTTGTCCACAGAAAGGGCAGCTGGAGCAGAGGCAAGGGGTGTCGCCTGGTACCTTTTTTACGGCCTTAGTTCTGCACTTATTAAACAAAAAAAAAACCAAACAAAAAAATTAAACAGCAGATTTCAAGCATAACTTCCTGTAAAGTTTTGCTTCCACACCTACAACACGTCTCTCTGGAAACAGCCTTTCCGGAGGGAGGTCTGGTCGGCTCCTTTTATTTGCTTTCTCTGACTCACGGGAATCACTTGCACCCACTCGATCTGCCTGCGCTGTGGCATTGCTGGCCAGAAGCACTGGCAAGTAAAAGGCGGGGAGATTCTGGAGCTAGCAATGCTGCTGATAAGGTCACGAGCAGCTGATTTCTCCTTTGCATTGCCTCTTTGGGTATTTTTAAGCTAAATGCACATCAGAGACCAATGTATGCTGATCAGCAAAGGGCATCTTCGAAAACAAATAAACACACTTCTACCGCATCTTAGAATTAGCTGCACCTTTCTTTATGTTCATGAATCACACATCAACTTGTTCCATCTCTGGGTCTAAGCCTACGCTTCAGCCTTCTGTATCTCCTCTCAAGAGGGTTCCCTTCTCTTTCCTATGCCGCTCCCTTCACACAGTTTTGCATTTCTTGTGGGGGACGAACTGCTTCCTACCTGTAAATTTTTGTATTTTTATGGCCAACTTTTAACTTCTCTCCCCCATATTCAAGCCTCACAGCTATATTCTTTTCCCCTCCTTATAAAAAGCAGAGTTTCCTATTTTGCTGTGGCTTTTTTTAGCTATCTTACAGGATGGCTTTTCTTCCAACTCTGCCTCCAACTATTTTCCTCCACTGATTACGCAGCTTCTGAAATGAATTTGCTCACTCTTTGGACGCATCATGTCTCTCTTGCATCCCCTCCACTGAATCCCTTTTACCCATCGCATAACATTGAAATATCTTGTCCTTGTCATCAGCACATAACTCCATCTACCACCTGATCTTGCTGCACTGGCTGGTGGTCTGCTCCACAATGTCAAGATTGTCCCATTAATTACTTCCTACCAGTCTGCTACTCCTCTCTTCAGCCTCTGGCTGGGACTGCTAAGCAGACTTCCCTCTGCCCCAGACTTCCCTCTCTGCTTTTTACTCCTCTTCATGTTAGATATCACCTGAGCAGTTTCTTCAGAGTTGATAGCAATGCACACCGACAGGTGGTCAGTATACAAGTAAGTACACAATGCTGTAGACTTGTTGCTACCTTAATTTTTCAGTGCCCCTTTTCCTGGTGTTCCTTTGTCTATACAGCACACTGTGATTTGAGAGCTACATAATCATAGCTGCAATCAAGCATTCTATTCAGAGACTGCATTGCTGATTCCTCACTGTTTTGTTTAGCAAGAGCTTCCATTCAGGGTTTGGCTCATGTGTAAATGGACTTTATAGTTTCCCCTTTTTTTCTCCCCTCAATTCTTGCAGGAGAAATCAAAGTAATGTAGGTGATGTTGGTTTGGTTTTTTTTTTTTTTTAACTCTCCCCCAAGAGAGTCCTGTGAAGTAGAGTTGTTTTTTCCTCATTTTACAGAATGGGAGCTGAAGCACAGCTGACAACTGGCCAAGGGCCCTCAGGGTAGCTCAGCTGAATTGCAACCAGTTTTGAGTCCTTGCCTGTATGAGAGTTGAAAGATTAAGCAAGAGGCTGGGGTCAGCATTATTTCTTACAGGAAACTGCCTCAGACTGTGTGAATGGGAGCAGTCAGGGAAAACGGTTAAAGGTCTTTCTGTGCATGCTCAGTCAGCAAATACCTTGCTGCAAGACATGCGCCCGCAAACACAGTTGTTCCTTTCTGCTCTGTTCAGAGGACTCTTTTACCTATTTACTCTCACATGGAAACAACAGCTCAAAAACTGAGTGGGAGTCCAGAAGCACTTGACTCATTTGCAGCAATTCTCCAATTCAGTGGCGAGGTCTTCTCCCTGAGGCAGTGTAATATGACAGAAAGGAAGCATCTGAAAGCATTTCTTCATCCTCCGGATTGCAGTCTGTCACTGCTGCTGCAGAAGTGACACACCTACCTTCCACCGCCTGCAGCTCTTTGGGTCGCTGGAGGGGGAATGGTGAAGGCAAGAGCTTCTTCCTCTCCACCCTGAAATCACCTTGTTTCAGGCTTTTTAGCTCTGCCAGTACTTGGACATGACTAATGCACTCATTCCTGTGCTGGCTCGGCAGCCCTTGCAAATGAAATTTCACACTCTGGACAAGCAGAGCACAGCTCGCTGTGCACGTAGCAGTCTCCCCATAGACTCCTAGATCCTGCTGCAGAGAAGAGAGTCAAGAAGGTGCAATCTCCACCAAGTTTTTGCGAGTCTTGCTGTGGTGCCAGCCAGCACAGGGAAGGAGTATAGTGTTTAATAACAATTATGACACAGGCTCCTACTTATTTACTCTTCTATTTCAAGGCAGCAAAGCCCCATCACCTCAGGCTTACCTGCAGCTGGGACACTGAGAAACAAAAAACACTCTCTTGCATCTTCCATTACATAAGCAATGAGATGTCTTTGCAAAAATAATTTTTAACTAGCTGCTGCTTTTCATGGAGAAAAAAAAAACAAAAACCAATTCAAAACAAAACAACTAAACAAAAACCAACCCAAAAGTTAGTATGTTTGAATCAAAGACGTTTTGGTAAACCATGTTGTTTTGTTTTGGAGGATACCACCCCTCAGAAAAAAACTTCTACTATACAGCTCTCAACCACTTTATCACAAAATTATACCTTTTTTTTTTTTTTTTTTTAAATCTCTGCCCTTGTATTTACTCTTATTTTGCATGTAGATAGTGACTGCTCTTGGGAGAAATAAGATGTAGGTGAGGGGTAAAGCATCAGAATTTCATTCCTGAAGAGTTGAGCACCCAAAGATTTATAACAAGAACTTGTAGCAGTTTATGTCACAAGAAAAATACTGCTGGGAAATTTATCAAAGAATGTATCATAAGGTGGGCTATTTAGGAACTGAAATTACATAGGAAGGACTGGCAAGAGAGATGTGCACTCAGGACAAGTGCAGCTACAATTAATGCTAAATATAAGGTGTCATATCTTTATCTAATGCACAACCTGTGCCGCCTCGCAAAGGAAAGTAAAGCAATTAGGCCCAAATAACCAGATTATACGTGGGAGGTGTTTGAAGGCAGAAGATTTAAAACACTGTAATGCGTTGGGGGAGGGTTAAAACAAGAGGTAATATTTCCTGATAGGTTAGTTTACATCCTTAGGAAAACATTTTGGACTAGACCAGAAAAGTAAGCCAGACCTTAACCAGGACTTGGCAGGGATGACACCCAAACAAAGGCGAAAAGCAAAGAGGCCCCACCCTGCCTACGTGCAGGAAGCCCCTCCAGCAAGTAATCCCCAGGAACAAAACAAACCCAAGAACTGATAGTGCAGTTCTGTATGGATTTGCCGCTGCCTCAGCCCAATTCAAAAGCAGCCTTCCCCCTTCTTGTTTCTCTTGAGCCAATGCTAAGGGCAGAGAGGAAAACCTGAGTTCAAATAATAGACTCTCTCTTAGAGTGGAAACTGGAATTTACTCCTCTATCCCAGAAGGGCAGGGCCAGGCACGAGTCTTTCCTTGCACCCTTGCCAAGTTTCCTTTTCATCAGCCGCAAAGGGTTAACTCTGTGACAGAGAGGGTAGTTTGTCTGCACAGCCCTTTTACCACTCTGTGGGGTGAGGCTGTCAGCCAGAGGGTCAGGGTTCATCAAAAGGAACTGAATCGTCAGACATTATAAAATCTCCATATAAGAAATAGATTTGTTTGGAATGTATTGCTGTGAGAATGGGGAAGGGGGATGAGACGGGACACATGTTTGCACTGGGAAAGGGTCTCGCTCAGCTCTTGCAAAGATCCTTGCCCCTATTTATCATATCAACACACAGACAACACTTTGTCTTCCAGAGTGAGAGATGGGGCCCAAACATTTCATCACAATAAGCTGAAAAAAAACCAAAACTCTAGCTGTATTTACTTGGATGTGGAAAATGTTCCCATGCTTTTAAATATAAAACTATACATATACTTGTGAACCTACTGTTGCTTTCATGTGGGAGCCTTAGTTGAACACAAACAATTGTACAGCTATGAATGAGTAGAGCACCTAGGATTAAAGAGATTTTATTTAGCCCCACATGAAATAGCAGAGCTGATGGCAGCCTCTGGTGCAAAAAGAACACAACCAACAAGTAGTTTAGTGAGCACTGGAACTAACGAAGCTGCATCTCCTGTGTGTTTGTACATTGTGGTTGATTGACTAGGGTGTCTAAGATGGCATAAAATTAATTTGAAGCTCTTCCTACAGACCAGGTGCTTATTAGCATTCTCACTTCCATAGAATATCTGAAATATAATAAGACATGAACCCACGTTGTAACTTTCCCTGTTGGGGACTGTGATAGAGCCTTTATTTGCTTTCAGGCTGGTTATTTTCACAAAATCTGTAAGGATGTAATTACTTCTGCTAAACTTGTTCAAAATCAGACAGTGGGCTCAAAATTGTTACAGAAAAAGACAGACAGGCAGACAGATGCAGACACCGTGACCACGTAAGTCTCATTTCCACCAGAAATCAGGCTAAAAGAACCTATATGGAAATTAATTTCTAAAGGGGACTTGATAGGCAGAAGAGTAGATCTCTGCAAAGTGCAATTTCAAATTTTAAGTGAATTTCATGCTAGGAAAAGCTACTGATAACAGTCTGGAATACTAAAATTCTCCCTTTTATCTAAAGGAGAGGAACAGTACAGAAGGAGCTGAGGTGCCCCACTTTATCCTTGTTTCTTTAAACTAAGGCACTGAGGGCAGGTGATTGCTTGGGGAGAGGAGAAAAAGAGCAGCTCCAGCAGCTCTGTCCCTACATTTTTTTGTGCATGTGAGCACTTAGTGCTAATCATACATGTAAAGCACTGCAAAAGCCTCTGAATGTTTGTATTTCACCACTGCCTTTGCCTTTATCCTTGTTTCCTTGCTCATGCCCTGCCAGCTCCATCCCTGGGCTGTAGTGGGAAAGCACTGCTTTTTATCCATTGTGTATGTGCTGCAAACCGCAGTGGGACCTGAATCTTGATTAGGGCCCTTAGCAACAATCACATACCTTGCAAAAATCATAATTTAACATTACAGCCCCAAGTCTCTCAGCTGGGATGCATGTGTGGAGCTAGGGGTATTTTTTCATGGACTCTCAGCCAGAGACTGGAAGTAAGGCTGTTTTATTCCCAGCTCTGACACCAGCCTGCTGGGCGGCCTCAGGCACAGCGCTCTGTCATCTTCCCCTCTGTAAGCTGGGTACCCACACTGCCTGCTTTTCTGGAATCACTGAGCTGCCAGTGGCTTTGGGGAGGGCCAGCTAGCAGCCCACTGCAGCCAATGGGCCATGGCTTGCTCTGCCCATCTCCCTGGCCCCACTCACATCCCCCCCTTTCCTCATGAGCACCCCACAGGTGGCTGTCAAGTGTGAAAATAGGAGGAAAAAAGGTCTTCAATAGACTTGCATTTGCACCCCGAAATACGCCCGTGGCCCAGGCCGGGTTCTCCTCCAAGCACTGCAGTTGGGGACACCAGTGCTGGCCATGCCAGTGTGTTGTCCTAAATCCGTGTTCTTTCACCCCGTGTGGAAGCTGATCCACACACAGAATAGAGATACTTGCTTTTATTGCAAGTCTGAGCAGAGATGGGTGCTAAGTGGTAAATCTACAAAGCTAGCAAGCGTATTTATACGTACATATACAATGTATACATATGTATACATATACAAGCATATTTATATAATTCTATTCTATTTGCATAATGAATCTACATCACTACCTGTCTAAGCTGCTATTGCCTTCAGTTTTGTTTAAAGGTACAGGGCATTCCAAATTCATGCGTTCAGTGGGTGAGGGTCTTCCCTGGCAGGTGTGGTTTTCCCATTTTAATGCGCTAAGTTCGCTCATAGGATACAGTTAGGATACGTAGGACACAAATAGGATACACTGATAGGATACAATTTCTCAAGTTAGTTAAAGATTTCTAACCCACATCCCTCCAAAACTGGTGTGGGCTGACACGTAACCCTTCTCTTCCCTTCATCCCATTATTCCCCTTCATCTCATCCCTTAGGTCAAGTTGTTCTTCTTTTCCCAGAAACTGTTCTCTCCCCAACTCGTGCTCTCCGGCCCCAGAGGGCGAGGCCACGCCGGGCTGTGGGAGAGGGGCAGGACGGCGGGGACAGCCGTGTCCCCAGGGCCCGGGGGAGCGGCCGCCCCACCCGTCGGGGCGGGCTCGGGCAGGCCAGGTGAGGCGGTCCCGGCCCTGCCTCTCCCTCCTGCCGCAGCCTCCTCGCTTCCCTCCCGGCCGGCCGGCGCTGCGCTGGGGGTGCCGGCGGCATGGCGGAGTCCCAGGTGCTCCTGCTGGACGAGCTGCACGTCAACGAGAAGGTGACGGAGGCCCAGGCCCGCTTCTACTACAGCGAGGAGCAGCGCCGAGCCCTGGAAGCGCTGGTGACCCGCGGCGAGGCGGCGTACCGGGAAGCGCTGAGGAAGGAGCAGCTCCGGGACTTCCTCTCCAGCCGGGAGCTGCAGGACCTGCGGGGCGGATGGCGGGGGTACGACGACCCCCGGGAGGGCGGCAAGGTGGCGCGGGGGCCCGGCGGCGAGACCCTCTCGCTGGCCTACTGGCCCGAGTGCTCGGACACGGAGGTGCCCCCGTTGGACTTGGGATGGACCGACAAGACCTTCTACCGCGGCATCAGCCGGGTGTCCCTCTTCACGCACCCCCGCAAGGAGGAGAGCGCGCCGCACCTGAAGGAGGTGGTGCGGGAGATGATCCAGCAGGCGCAGAAGGTACGGCCCGGCCTCAACGAGCCACCTCTGCCCACCTGCACGCCTGGGCCGGGGGCAGGCGGGCGGAGGGACCTGGCTCGGGATTTGGGTGGAAGGCAGGAGAGAGCCCGCCACGGCTCTCAATCCAAAGGAGGAGCGTGTTGGCCATCCAGTCGGTCGGCATCCTCCAGGCAGGGCTTTCCCTACGGCTTTTGCCAGTCATGTTATGCTTTGCCCAAGCTGATGCTTGGGATGGAGTTAAACCCCTTCACACCGCACTCCGTTCCCCTGTAGTTGGGGTTCTCTACCTCTGTTTCGCCTTGTCCTGTCCCGGTCTCATTCCCAGGTTCAGAGGAAGGCAGGTCGTGATTCTGTCCCAGCCACCCCTCCTGTGTGTGCGGGTATCCCTAGTTAAGCACAGGGCAGTGCGTTTGTTTATGGGGTGGTGTTTTTCGGGTTTATTTGTTGTGGTCTCAACACCATCCAACCTGAACTGCAAGTAACCAGACAATGCACGGCTGTTTCTCCTATTTATCTTTGTCTGGAAATGACTTGTTAGTGACAAGGACTCCTCTGGCAAGAAAACAAGCCAGCCGTGATTCTACAGAAGCTTGTATTGAATAGGTGGAGGCAATGACGAGGTTTTTTGTCACCCACCCCGGATGTGGGTGAAGTTTCCAGGGAAGACCACCCAGGAAAAGATCCTTCAGAGCTGACACGCACTCTATGGAAAGTGGTAAACAGTGTAAGAAACTTCATTCCTGCCCTTAGTTTTTCTGCTTTCTGTTTTTGTTGCATTCTAATTCAGCAGTTACTTCCTCCTCCACCTGCTCCCCTCTGCCAGCACACACTATACTCACAACTTTTGCAGACTTGTTAAAACCGAATCTGCTGGGAAACACAGAAAACTTTCCATAGAGGCATTGCTCTGGTGTGTGATCTCCTCAGCTCCCTGCTCGAAAAAGTCGTGCACACCCTGTAATCCTGTTCGGTGACTGGTGTGGTCAGTCACTTAGAAGACCTAGGAGCTGTAAAATCCTTACACTCCGATTTAGTGCAACTTCACATCCTCTTTGCGCTGCTCAAATGCCTCTACAGACCATGCAAGAACTGGGAAAGTTAAGGGGTTTTTTCAATAGCTGTGCCTGGCACCTAGAAATAATTAATTCCTTTGTATATTTTTATTTTTTCACTGACTGGACAAACTGTGCCCCTCCCAGCCCAAAGCTGGTTTCATGTTTAACAGCCATTTGAGTGTTTAATGGTCCTTTTCACAGATAACTATGCCTATTGTGTTCAGCTGAGCTGGCCCTGGCAAAAACCCGGCTCCAGGTAGCAGCTTTTCAATCAGCAGATGAGAGTGGGGGTTTGTTTGGTTTGGTTTTTTCCAAGGGGGTCTAAACAGATACTAGTAATATGTGGCACATGTCTGTGGGCGGCTTATCATCAGTGTTTTACAAACATATGTTAATTAAGGTACCTTGCTGCAATGAGATTGGCAAGTTAATGCTTGCCAATCTTTAAATTCCTGTGAAGAGCTAGGCGCACCTATGGGCCCTACAGATAAGTTTATTATCCACAGCATAGGTAGAGAAATGGGGAAAACCTCTTGCAGAGGTAGACACTCATGCTCTGACTTGTATTTGAGAACGCTCCTAGGCGATCTTGACAGATCACCAGCTGTGGAAGGGTTTTGAGAAAGTGAACATAACAACAGGCATCGCGCCCACAGCACATTTTGTTGGCTTGGAAGACCCATCTGCAAGGCAGCTCATCTGTTTTTTGTACAGAACTGCTGTTTTCATGGTCCACAGTCTCGCCCTGAACTGACCCAGGACCCCACAGCCTGGAAGGAGCCATCACTTGATATTGCAAAGCCAGTATTAACAGTTAGTGGTTTGTCCAGCACGTGGGGTAGGTTCTGCAGCCATTAGACTCATTCCAAATGGAGGGGGCAGAAAGAAAACAAATTCACACTTTTGCTATCCATTCTTGATCAATTCCCTCTACAGATGTTCTTACTTCAAATGAATATTATCTGGCATACTTGTTCCTAAATAACTGCATCTATTCCACAGTGTGTGGAGGGGAGAGGGAGCATAGCAGGCCTGAGATAATGCATGAACTGTTCATGCCTTTAATTATAATTTGCCTTTATATGAGTTGTTCAGGAATAAAATGACACAAGTTCACTGTTTTTTTGATTTTTAGAGGTTCTGGTAACATTCCCTGCATCTTGCTGGGAAGTGAGAACCAAGGCAGGACCAGACATGCAGCTCTGCCTATTAGAAGTTACTGAGGGACTTAGTATGATGTAGCTCCACCAGAGTTCATGGGTATCAGGAACTTATATGTTAATGATGAGCATAAACACAGTGTCAGCTCTTTTTTTTTTTTTTCCTAACATAGAAAAGCTTGTGTAAGCACTGTTGACAGAAGGAGCCTGATGGAGCAGATGTGTTGGTTGTTGTTGGCCGTACAAGCTGAGACTCAGCAAACACAGTGGGGGACTTTTACTGTGGCATCACTTTCCCAGAAGCCATTTGTTCAAGAACATTTTTCAAAGAAAAGAGGTTTCTGAGAGAATTATTCCCCCTCCCTTAGGGGGCTCCTGCTACTTGAGGTGCACCTCTTCCAACCATCAAGAGAAGAAAATCCTACTGTTTGGTCCAGTATTTAGCTCCATTCACACCTGTACATGCCATTTCCAGCACAGCTTGGCTCATTACTGTGACCCCCAGCACCTGGGAAATTAAAATTCACTCAACTCTATTCCCAGCATACTGTCAGCATGAGAGCTCTGAGCTGGCAACTTGATGTTTCACAGAGAGATTAGGGAAACAGTAGTTTCTTTCATTCCTAACCTTTCAAATGTTGGGAAGAATAACTCTTTCATGCAGAAAAATTAATTGGTATTTCTAATGGTATAAAAGATACAGAAAGGGAGACAAAACATGTAAGATCAGCATTAAAGTTGCCCATAACCTTCTTGGTTTTGTTGTTACTCATTTTATGAATGTTCAGGCTTGTCCCTCACGTCAGCTAAACCTTTTTGTTTTACATAAAATCTATGCCCAGAAAGAGGGATGAGTTTTATACCAGAAAAATATCGCATGTGAAGAGAGGGAATGATCATTTTGCCTCCAAATCTTGAATACACTCCAGTCCCTTCCTGAGAAATATGAGGTGTTTATGTTTGAACTCCATAAATCATTCCTGAGAGCAGGCTTCTCACAGGGAATTGGGAGAAAAAAAGGGAAATAGAATTCTTGTTGTCTGCCCTATGCACCAGGACTGAGGATTCAGACCCTAATTCCTCTGCACATTCATTCTTCCATTACACACCTTCAGGTGAAGTGTTACAGTTGTGTTTTCAGTCTTCTTTTTCGATCTATTTTCAGTGTTCTTCTTTGTTTAAGCGGATCCTTACGAAGGAAAAACTGGACATTTGGCTTTGGCATTCCTCAAGCTGCTGAAATAAGCAATTTTCCCCTAGAAGAAGGAGAACTCAATTTTATTAAGTTCCTTCCAAAGTGTGGCAGGAAGCAAGTGAGAAAAGTTTAAGATTATTGGTAGTGCTTGGACATGTACATCCCTGTACTTCCATCTACCCTATATCCTTCTCCCTTGTAATCTGGAATCAGTGCTCTCCTTTTTTTTGCACCAGTGTGATGGGGCCTTCCTTTCGGTTCATAATGTTTTATTCAGGTTTCTGTCTACTGTCTTTTTGTTTCCAGATTATTGCAGTGGTCATGGATGTATTCACAGACCGGGACATCTTCCGCGATATCGTTGATGCAGCATATAAGCGCTGGATCCCAGTCTATATAATCATAGATGAGGAGAGTGTGAAGCTTTTCCTGGAAATGTGCAGATGTCTTGACCTCAGTGACTTGCAGATCCGGGTAAGATATTTAACACTGAACCATTATGTCCTGCAGGTCAGTGGCCTTTTTCAGTTGTAATGAACCTTGGAACTCACTTGGACGGGCAAACACATCTCTCCCTCCCTAAAGTCATATCACAGCTCTTAGACAGGGTTTGATGGAACACAGAGGGATAAGATCACCTAAGACAGGGATTTAGATAGTTTCTTGGCTCTTGTGACCTAAAAATTCCTGTTTGGGAAGAAAATTGTTGAAGTGAATTCCTGTGGGTCTTCCGTGTGAGGATTTGAACTACAGCCCAGAGTAGCTCTTTGAGATGACTGCAGAGATCCCAGTTATAGGACACATATCCGCTGTGAAATCAAGACTTTTCTATCCAGCAGTGATCATCTTCGAGTGAATGAGCTTGTAGCCCTCCTTTGCATGAGAACTTGAGGGACTGAGGGGCATAGCTGCTGCCCATCCCCATATCAGAATATGGCTTCATATAGTGCATGCAGCACACCAGTGTAGTCAGTCTAGGCTGGCTGGCAGAAGGGATTTTACTCCTCTGAGGAATCTCACTCCATTACTTACAGACTGAAATCCTTTGTGTGTTTCTAGTTAGTATTGTATTCCTTGCTTTTTCCTATGTTTTTTTCTTAGTCACTGTCACTACTACAGGCTTATTCCAAATACTGAAAAAGTTGCTAAGTTGGCAAAAAGCTCTGGGATGCCAGACTTGCCCCTCTTTGTGATCCAACTGTTCTCAGTATTTTAGGAGAACCATCTTAAATCTGGAGGAACTGTGAACTACCACTCTGGTCTGAGTTTCATCAAAAAAGCCATCCAGCCGACAAGCTTTCTTATCTTTCTCCAAATCGGAGATGGAAGTTTCCTTCCTCTGGTGTCTTTGAAAGCAAGACACAGACATCATTATAACAGACCTCTTTCAAGCGTCAGGGGTGTTCTGTGGCCTAGGCTTGAGTCTCTTCGGTACATAATTGAGAAATCTCAGCAGTAGTTCCATTGGCTCTGGTACCTGTTTCCCAGCACTTTTCTCATCATGTCTTCATGTTCAGGAACAATGTCTTCAGTACTGCATATTTTAACTCCCGGATAGAATGAGTGAAAAAATGCCCTGGCATTTTAGAAAAAGTTGTGATGCTATTGGAGAGGTGAGTTCCTTTTTGTCTGCTTTCTCAGTCTCTAAACAGTAAGTGATTGTCTTCTGCTCTTCCTCATTTCTCTTTCTCCATAGGTATCTACACAGACTTTACACTCCTAAACCAATCATCAGTGACATGCTACAGCAGTGCCTGGCTCCTGCAGCAGTCTAGTTCAATGATCCTTTCCAAAGAGATAGAGTTTGAAACTGATGCCATCAAAAGCAGAAAACTCTTCTGTGTCCTTTCTGTGGTTCCCTTCTCTCACAGCAGCCCTTGCTATGTTTTTCATTAGATTCTATCAGCCAAAAAAAAGTACAAGTACAAGCTGAGCTGAAGAAAGTCTACTGAGAAGAACTTTTTATGCCCTTTGACCTAATTGTTCACTCTTCTGCAGAGCATCAGCACACAGAATGCTGCCCTTCAACTTTTCCCCCTCTTTTCCCAGCTATCTCATACTTTATCTTAAATTCCTCTTAAGATTGTTCTATTTCCTCTCCAGTATAGCTAAGGGTTTTGCTAATCTTGTTAAGGCCAGTGCAGCTAATTCCTATATATGGTACTTTGGAAGGACTGAGAAGATTCTTCCTGGAAGGAGGAAACATGTAATTTGTCTCTCAAGGAACGTGCTCTCTTGGAATCCTACCCATGGCTGCTTTGGATATATCTGTATGCTGCTGCTTGGGTGAGGGTAGCAGAAACCATCATATAGTGATTGACCTGACAACAGAGTTTAGATACCCAAGGAAGCTCAAGCAAGATTAAGGCTTCTCCTTGAGGACTGCCCCCAGCCCTACCTCATTAATGTAAATATTAATGTAAATATTGAAGACCCAGATTTAAAGCAGGAAAGGGCCTCTGGTCTTCTTCAGGCAGAATCATTTTGTCCCATATCATTCGATCACAGAGGATGTTGGAATTGCTGAGGAAGAATGAGAACTGTAGTGCAGTTAACTCTATCATTCACCCATTTCTTATCTATGACATGTCTTTCTCCTGACAACTGCTTTGATGTGAGTTTCTTCTACAGGGAAAATATTATCTCCTTACAGGGTCATTTTGTGTTGCTGTTTTGCTTCCCTCTAAAAGATTTTCACCAGTGAAATACAGTTTGCCAGCAAAGGAATTGCATACTCTTCTTTCCTGCTGTTCTTCCCACCTTTCCTTTGGAATGCTTCTGCAAGATGTAGAGGATGGCTTTTTTCTCAGAAAGTTGCAGCCATGTGGGATATAAATTTAAGGTTTAGAGGCAAGTTCTGATCCCAAGGGGAGAAATATGGCACATTGCCGTGGGCTGCAGGGTCACAGCACTTTTATTCTGTCTTCTGTCACTACCAGATACTCATATTGTTCTGTGATTGCTGCTCTTTTGGTTCCATTGCCTGTTCATCCAATGCAAAGTGAATACTTCAATGGTTCTAATACAGGGAGATACAGTCTTAACACTGTATTTTGCCCCTTGTATATATACAGTGCTGGGCATTTTCCAAAAAATTCCTGGCTATTGTATTACTGTGAGATGGCAAGGTATCATGATCTGCTGACAGTCTCAGGGGAGGGAAACTGCTGTAGGAAGACAGTACCTGACTCTGCCAAGAGTAAAAGTTCTTTACCAACTCCAGGCATGAAATGAGAAAACCTCAATTTTTGTCTGAAGGCCAGAGTTCACTAGGAGTGCATTTAAATTCAACCATCAGCACGTTCAGGAGTTGTTAGTAAGAGTGCGTCCTGTGTGTATGAGTCATATCTCCTGAGCCTACAGGACATGATTTCTGTTACGTTTGACACAGGAGGGTTCTTTGGAGATCACCGTGAATCAAAGTTCTCATACGTACAAAATTCATAGCCCCTCAAAAATTCCCCCTTTTTTTTTTTTTTCTTTTTTTGACCTGAGGGTTAATGTTCTCCCTAGTTTTTAGATAAGTGGTTTTTCTCCCTATGGTTCTGTTAACCAAGTCCACAATAACAGACAGTCTTGCCCAAAGACAGGGAGTTCTCCCAGAGTTCCAAGCAAGCCCAGGGGATTAGTTACTTGCAGGAAGTTCACCTGCGTGTTATTTTTTACATCCATTTTCCAAATGTGTAAGGAGTTCTCCCCTCACTCCAGGAAGTCTGAAAAGTTTCTGCCTAAGAAACTTTCAGAATTTCATTTCAGTATTTCGTATCTTTTGTCATCGATACCTAGCTCAGATGAGGGAGAAGCTGAAATGTGATATGATGCAGCATTGCTGTTTTTTTAATTATCTGTTAGAAAACTCTTCTAGTCTGCTTGTGACCTCCTGAAAATGGGAACTTACAAGGCCTTCTTTTTGCCAAGACACAAATAAATAATACGCAGTAATGATTTTGGTAGACCAGGTCCCAGCTAACCACATTTCATCCCGTTCTACTGGAATACTTGCGAGGTACACTACTTTGTCAATAAGCATGCTTTTTCCAAAGCTCTTCAGGGCAAACACACAGAATAAATCCACAGTATTTCCTAGCACTGCTCAGTGTGTGCTTCCAGTTGTGGTTGCTTTTGTGTCCCTGTGTAAGATGAATTGCTGCCATCCATCTCTCTGACCTGGAGGTCTGATCATTAGAAATTATATTCTTGCAGACCATAAATAAGAAAAAATCCTTTACTGCCATTTCTGTGGTCTTGTCCGTAGGAATCCCATCTCTCTCATTTCCCCCTTTCTGTGGTACTTCCATCTAGGATTTAAAGGGAGAAATAATGGGCATCTGGTGCCTCCCCCTCAGCCCTGTGCTCAGGTGAAGCAGTAGGACACTCAGGTGAAATAAAGGATAGGAGGTACCCCAAGAGATTCTATTGACTAAAGGGATCTGAATTTCACAGGGACAGCAAAAAAGGTATCTCCACATTTTGAAAAACGGTCAATATGAGTCGAGTCACTATCATCTCTCAGCTACTGATTTTGTCTTGTTGCCTCTCCTTAGTCTGTTTCACATCTTTTAGTTTATAGGGGTCACTAGTGCCATCTATCCTAATTTGAAATAGAGATCCCCACCTGCTTTGTAATATATGTATCAGCAATTTAGGGTCTCTCTTGTGTCTCCCCACTACTCAGCCCCAGTTTGTGAGCACTACTGCCCAGGTCTGTCAAGTGACAACTGAGTGCCAGTCACAGCATTACTGTCTTTCTAAACTGGATCTAATTTAGCTTTCTGTGGGTTCAGGTGAGGTTTAGAAGTGTGTCACAATAAAGCAAGAAAGACCAATTCCTTCACTGTTTGTATTACGATGCTCAGTCAGGCTTGACTGTTACCAGTCTGTATGAAGTTAGAGCCAGGGAGATGTTAGTCACTGCTTGTGATGAGGAGTGATGCAAGTCTGTGTAAAGGAAATGTGGAAATTTAATGCAGACTGAAGCTTCCATAAGCCAAAACAAACCTTAATCAGGCTTCTGCAAGAACAGAGATTTGGAGGGGTCACTTCTATCTGGTGAGCTAACTTGTTCTCTACCCAAAATATTTGTTACTACTGTAACACTAGTGCCCCTCAAAAATGCCAGCAATCTCACCTCATTTATATTTGTCTTTCCTCTTTTATTATTGTGCAGCCTTTGGTGCATGAACCCAGGCTCAGTCTTTCTCTGTACAGCTCGATATCGCAGTCTACAAATGCTCCAAGATGCTTGAAGGCAGAAAACATTATACAAATAACCTGTTAAGTGACTTGATGTTTATATGACTTTGTGCTTGTTTTCTGCATTTCAAGATGTATTTATGCACTCCTGTACCTACTTTGTTCAAGGAGGTTTATGTATTCAGCTGTTCAGTTCCATCCCCTCTGCGCCTTTTTAAGTGTTATGTGCAGCTCAATTACCACAGAAATTCAAGTGTGCTCTCTTTCCGCTGAAGGTGATAGAACATACAAACACAGTAAAATCCACTCTTGTTACATGCTAAGAAACTTTGTTCTCATGCGGGCTTACAATTCTTGATTCACAAAGGTGCATGCCATGTCAGAGCTGTTGACTGATTTTGAAGAACGAGGCCCTTCTTTTCACTTGCAGTTGATATTCTATGATTTGGCAAATCCAGCATCTAACATTAATCAGCAAGGAGAAAAAATTATCTCAGGTGATCAGCCAGTCAACTGCAAATGTTATTTTAACTACTGGAAAGGGCACCCTATTTCTTGTGCTCTACCCAACCTGCATTCAGCATCCCACACAAATGACTCACTGCTAGGCCTTGGGCAAGTCACTTCATCTTTTTCTCTCTTAGGCTCCTCATCTTTAAAACAGGGTAATAATACTTTCAGCAGTGTTGGGAGCATTAATTAGCTAATGCCCACACAGGACTCCAGACAGATCAAGCAATAGATGAATGCAAAACAGTAGTATCATCAGTTACTGTTAGTCAGAATTTGTATTGCCACTGCTGTATTTTAGTGGGGGAAATAGGAGCAGATTGAAAAGGTAAGAGCTATATTCGGAAAAGTGGCTTTTGAAAGAAATCTGCATTCTTATAATCACTTATTCCTGCATGCTGATTTCTATAGCCTATCAATATTTAAGCTGTCAGTGAGGTTTATAATAATAGGACTTAGCTCTTTGTGGGATCTGAGGCTGTGCTAGCATTAGCCAAATCCTCCTGATTCTTCTGCTCTGCAGATGAGGGAAGAATGAGGCACAGGTGAATTGACTTTCCCAGAACATCACAGGGAATAGTGTCAGAACTGCGATTACTCTGACTCCCAACCCTGGATTTATGACTCCAGTTCACAGTACCTTTTGACTTTTCTTTGTTAAAGAATCCTTACAGAAACAGATGGTGGAATGAGGAAAATTGTCTAGATTTGTGTATCAGAGTGACAATATTATTTGCTCCAAACTTACACTGACAATTAATGCTTTTGGGTTTGGGGTGGGGGGAAGAGAGGATGTTTCATATTAGACACTTTGGCAACTCAGCCTCGTGCAGCCAGGACCCATGAGTAGAGTAACACTCAGTCCAATGTGCTTCTGTGTCCTTATAGTATGTGCAGGCACACATCTATTGTTGAAAATCATGTAACCTTAACTTTCGTGGTTTTCTGTGTTTGGAAGTGCTCTATTTTATTAATTGTAGGTTTGCTGGCCAAAGGGTATGAGATGTGAGGTTTGGGGAGAGGTATTCTTTTTCTGTCTACTTCCATTCATTTTATGACAAGTTTTTCCTTCCTCTCTTCAGAAATTCTTTTCTGCTGATCTAATCAGGACATTAGTAGAGACACTCATCCTACTCCATTTGTTCAAAAAAATTTCTGTGTTTTTCACTCTCCATTGAACAACAGGGGAGCTGGGTGGACACCATAACTATTTGGGGTTTTTAGCAAAATTATAAAGATTCTCTTTTTGTTAGACAGGAAACATCTATCTTTTGAGCAATGGAATTGTTTCCTCATCTCTATTAATTAAATTTTCCATTCTTCTAATTTGTTCAGTTTTGTCAAGCCATGTGTTGTTGGGAATTGGAATGCGAGCACAAAAATGACCTAATGCAGACCTGTCTCAGGCATTACCTTCCAAAAAGCTGTGGCCTTTGTACTGCACAGGTGTTGTGGAGTTCCTTGGTTTTGCGGTTCTGCTATCATAACCCGGAGAAGAGCTCATAAGTGCTGTGGAACAGGGATCAGGACTCAGAGAGTGCAGATGTAACTCAAGAGCTTTTTCTTAGTTCCTCTAAACTGGGCTGGGCCTTCCAAGCTACAGCACAAGACCAGGGATGGAGGATTACTCGATTTTGACAGCACTGTCTTGCCAGTGGGCTCAGATGAATAGCAGAAGACAGCAGGTTGGATTACGAAGAGGCTGACCTGTTGGTCAGGGCTATAAACTGAGGGAGGGGAGTGACCTGCATAGACAGGGGATGACAGCAGGTCTTATGGCACAGTGCTCTCCTTTCTGCAGGCCTTCTGGCGGCTTATACAAAAAAAGCTGTAGTCCCAGAAGTAGTGAAATAATGGGAGTGACGTGTTAAGACTTGGAGCTGGCAATTATCTGATTATCTGCCCTATTTTATTGTGACATTTTGTCTCTTCACCTCCCTGTTAGAATATCCGCGTACGTTCTGTGACAGGAGTTGGGTTCTACATGCCATCAGGGAAGATCAGAGGCACGCTGGCGTCCCGATTCCTAATGGTGGATGGTGAAAAGGTGGCCACTGGATCATACAGGTGGGTCACACTTGGTTAAGCCATTAAGGCATTTGTGTAAAGAATGGCTCGTGACTTTGCTTGAGAGTGTTTTTTTCATGTCGTACCCTTTCATATCTCAGCCTCTGTAATCTGTGTGGCATCTGTAGAAACTGGAATGGGACGACAGAGAAGGTGCCATAGAGCCCAAGTTGCTTCTGAGTGGAACATACCCATGCTGGTAGACCATTTCAGTGGGCTAGAGACAGTTCCACACTGCATCAGGTGGGAGTCTGCAAGGACTCCTCACCAGTCACTGTGCTCAGTTCTCTTCAGTGAGGTTTTCAGTCCGGAGGTTTCTGATGCAGTGTTGCTTTTTTAAAAGCGTAAACTGTCCTTCAGAGTTTTACAGCCTTTTCTTCCAGATCTGGTCTGCATGCCTAAAGAAGGACAATAATGTTGTTGTATCTGTTGTGACCCATCTTGCCAAGGATGTGGGATAATGGCACAATGATGCATATTCCCATGTAGTGTCTTAGGTTTTGTTAGGAGGGCTGGGTCAAGTATGCACCCACAACTCTAACGCTGGTTCTGTTTCCTCCTCTTAGCTTCACGTGGACTTCATCCCACATCGACAGAAACATCCTGCTAGTCTTGACAGGACAGCATGTGGAAATGTTTGACGTTGAGTTTCGTGAGCTCTATGCCATCTCAGAGGAAGTTAATTTATACAAGGAACTGGGTATTGTTAATCCATTCCATCTTGGAATTGGGAAGCCAGGCCTTCATTCCTCCACTGTGGCTCGGAAGTTCATCAACCCCAAGTATGGTTTAGTTGCAGGAGCAACCCGTGGTGATATGATGCTCTGGGCTTCACGACACAGGCAAGATAATCAGGGCAACATGGAGAAGGAGGAAACAAGTGAGTCAAAGAAGCGGTTAAATCAGTTTCTAAATGACTTAGTCACATTGGAGCAAGTGTTCCCAGAAATAGATCCCCCTCTGGAGAACTTGAACAAGCTGAATCGGAGCCCTCAGAAACTGTTGTCCCGGCTCCACATGGACCTGAAAAATAAATCCAAATCCAGGGAATCTATTCGTGACGTGAAGAAAGAAGACGCACAGATCAATTCAAAGCAAGGAAAACGGTTTGCCAGTGGGCTTTTCAGTCGCAAGGCCAAACGGTCTCCAGGCTCAAGTATTGAGGCCAATTCTTTTGCCAGTGAAGGACACTCAGGAGAAGACCTTGGCAACATGAAACTGGAATATGAGCGACTCAGCATTGGCCATGCTAGTGTTCGTAGCACTGGAGGCATCTCAGGTAAAACCTTTTACCAGCAGACTCTGCTTTCTGTGTCCCTTGTTATGAGTTTGGCTGATTGATACAAAACATACCCATGAGTAGATCCTGTTATTTCCTCTGTATCAAAATGAGCAAGATCAAAAAGTAGAAGCTGTATCAAATGATATAGGCAATTTAAATTGAAAGCAATTTAATGGCAGTCTAATTGTCAAGTTGGCAATTTTCATGTAGGTGTTTCTCATACTTCAAGCGGATATGGGACAAAGAGAATGTTCACTATTGTAGTGGCTAGCAGGGCACAGACCGATTTCCAATGTAACTCCTCTCCTCATTAGAGTTTGGTTGGGCATATTTACTGTGACAAGTTTTTGGTGGAGAAAAGAGAAAAAAGTGTTTATACTGAGCTGAGGGGGAAAGGAGTGGAGGAAAGGGTGCAAAAGTCTTTTTAATTTGCTCCTTGATCACCTTCTGAAACGAGGGAGGTGGTCGTGGAAACAGATGCTACACAGTAGATCACTAGATCTCAAGTTTTCTTTCTTTGATAACACAGGACTGATATTTTCATTAAGTCCTTCCAAGGCTTCAGTCAGTTGAAGATACAAATGATAAAGATTTTTACCAATTTATGGGTTCATAGCTAACTCCCCAACATATTTTGTGAGTTTAAAGTAAATCTTTGGACTATTCAGCCTGGTTGTCTTCCTCTCAGTGAGCTGTGTTGGGTGTCTACATCCTGTACCAGCAGGAAAATAAACTACTTGCAGGGAGAAAATTTCTCCTCAACTCGTCTGGCCAGAGACCATTCTGTGCTCTGATGAATGTGAAATGCAGGCATAGAGAGACTGAATTCCCTTGAAACTTACCATGATGTGAAAATGGAAAGACATTCTCTTGAGACCAAAAAGAAAAGCAGGGTATTGGGAAGGTCAGCAACAGCGCTTGATTAGGTTCTTAGAAATATTTCTGGCTGAATGAAGCAGACTTCAAAATGCCAAATGAGCACAAGAGAGGAACGGTAAGAGGGCATGGATAATTTATTTAAGATTATAGTAGACCCATTTTAGAATGTGTATTTGGCATTTGGGGTGGCAGAAGTAAACCTTGGTATAAAGAGGTCCTCTGTTCCAATGACAGTCTTGAGCACAGACAGTATGTACTGGTGGACCCCATTACTCAGCCAGGAAAACCAAAATCGTTGAAGACCCATAGGGAGATGTATGGGCATTTCCTCTCGGAGGAATCGACCTGAGGGCTTGCACTACCCTCTAGTGACAGAAGAAGAGAATTGTGCAATCTCTGATTTGTCAGCACTTTATCAGAGATTCACTGCATTTCTCACCATCAGCTGTTTTAAAGTACACAGCCTGCCATTCCTGCAGTGTCATAATGAAATCAGGGCCAAATTAAGGCATGAAAGAGATTGATGTCTCCAGCTGAACAGTGGGGCACTGCACCCTTCTGGGGCATTACACAGTCCAGGCAGCAGGAATGTCCCTGTTTCTTTTAACACAGAGTATCTGTGCCAGACAGACTGATGCTTGGTCTAGACCATTTCCACAAAGACACTATCATGCTATTATGTTCAGGTTTTAGTTATTGCCACCATGACTTCCTCTGGGCTGCCACCTCTATAAATAAAGGGGAAGGAAGGACTGAGAAGAGGTGCGGGGAGGGTGCTGAGGTCCAGCTCATCAGCCTTCCCCATCCCATATTTTTTCTGACCTGATAAATCTTTCCAGTGAGTCCTTGCTTGTATTTCTGGTTTATGCAAATTGAGAATGCCTGTTCATGGTGACAGCAGGAGACTCCACAGCTTTTGAAGTATGGCGTAAGTAGACTTCAGTCACATGGTGTCATAAAAGGCTGGAGGAAGATCACTGCTTGTATGTTGCTTTTGAATTGAATCACCATTCTTGAGAGAAAGCTTCTCGAGTCTAATGGTCCCAAAGTGACATGTGAACAGAGATGGTAGAGGGCACATTAGCAAGATGGAGGCTTATGAGGGACAGAAAAAAATTTTGTTACCCAGAAGATCCTGTAGCTGCTTGATCAGTAGCACATACGTCAATAGCATTTGATAAAAAAATTCCTGCACGTGGGCACGGAACAGAGTTCCAGCTTCAAAATAAAGATAGGAGGCACTTTGTTCCTGGGTAACTGTAGGGCTGACTTAGTTTTAAAAGTTTAAATTGTCTTTGAGCAGGGCTAGTAAAAATTGATGCTGTGATACTCTGGGTGACAGAAGGGAGGTAAGAAGTGGAAATACTTGGTATGCAGGCAGGTTAGGATGCAATTATTCAGAGCTTCACAGTTTGAAATAGCTGCCCTTACCTTTTGTAAAGATTAAACAGCACACTTAAGCCCCGTGGGCCTTCCTGTGCACACATCCTCCAAAGTCACTATTAATTCTGTAGTGCCATAGAGACACATCCCACCTTGCAAACGCAGAGAGGGACCAGATCCACACCTCAAGTAGCTCACAGAGTAATTGAAAGACATTATTCAAGCAGGCTAAAGGTCAGATTCAGTCTTGTAGGAGCAAATAGTGACAAGGAGAATCTGAACCGGGAAGGGAAGTGAGGAAAGTGTGTGTTGTGATGGAGTCTAAAAATCTGATGCAGTATTTACATGCTAGAAAAGGATACCTACAAGTCAGAATTGGGAGTCAGGAAAATACAAGGGTTACAGGTAGTACTGTTCTAAACTAAGTATCTGAATCCACACCCTCAGGTGTTGTCCTAGCACATTGCATGGAGCCTGTGCTATGTCTTACAAGGCTTTCATAAACCATATCATCAAACTGACAGAACACTTGAATTTCACTCTTGCCAGCTTAGGAACACAAGAGCAGCTCTGAACCTGGCCAGAATCTTGTTAATTTTAAGCTGGTGCTGAGCAGACTGTGATCAGCAAAGACACTGACATCTCTGTGCAGGTTCTGGGAAATACTGCAAAGGTTTGAAGGCTGTGTGCCTTGGGAAGGCACTGACTTTTTGCTTGGAGCTCTCTCTTGGAAATAGCAAAGCGGGCTCGTTCAGAAGGGTCTGCTGTTCTGAGTTGCTTCATACATCAGCCCTCACTCCTCATGAGTGACAGTTGCAGAACACATATTCTTAATAGCAGGATTTTGTGTTTTACTTTGGGGTGCTTCTTGCAACAATAAATGGGATTTACACTGGCTACTGCAATACTACTGAAATAGCTGCATAGCTCTCCCCAGTGTTTTTCAGCCAAGTTAACATCACGGAGGGATGTTAACGGAAAGAAAGAGGAGAACGTTGTTGGGTACATACATAGTGGGATCTGTAGAAAAAGGTTAGAAGACAAGTAGAAAGTGAGAAGAATAAAAGAGTTGGGAATTAAAATTAAGCAGAGGAGCACAGACACCTTTGAAACTAAACGCAAAGGTCTTGAATGTAATACAGACAGGGAGGGGAAGAGGGGTAGTGAGGAGTAATGATAAATTTAGTAGTGACATGCAGAATGCGTCAGAGTGGGGACAGGTAGAAGGAAATGCTTGGAGGAGATGTGGGGAGGAGGCAGTAGCATACAGAGCAGCCACAGAAGGGAGGGCAGGTTGCAGTGCAACATCCCATGTGAATATTAAGAAAATGGAATGTGGAAGAGAGTGGAGAGAAGGAGTTGGAGAGGAGAGAGCTCTCCTCTTCCCTATCACCTACACGTAAGGACAAAATTGATCAAATACTGACAAGCAAGAGAGTGACATTAAAAAATATTCACTTGAAGCCCAATTCAGAGGTGGTGCTTGAGTTGAATGCTCCCTAAACTTAGTAAGGCTGAGACTCCTCAGTGGCATGTCACCATGACCTGTGGTAGTCTTCCCTCCCTATTCTCACTCACAAATGGCATTTGGCTTCAACTGCTCAGGAGATGCACATACACCTTCCTTCTGTGCAGATACATGAGCGGGGCCTGCCCTTGTTCAGAGTGATTGCAAGCCACATGGCAACCCCTCTCAGTGCCTACTGCCCTGGTCATGTAAGCTTTGCTGAGCTCAGAGCACAGATGAGCTCCCTTACTTGTAAAAGCCTCAGAACACACTTTTGTACTTGAAAAAAAAATGCTTGAAAAAATATGCTGGGGCATGTAGACCAACATCTGGCTGTAATGAAGGAGACCAGAGAGAAGTGCAAGCATGGAAAAGTACAGATACTGGGAGCAAAAGAAATTCATAGAGTAAGCTTTGAAAAAAAACTAAGATTATAAAAAACTGAGCCAGCAAACTGAGGCCTTGGGATTTGTCTTGCAAAAGCAGTGGTTGAAATAGTGGTACTTGAGATGTTTAAAATGAAATGTGAAAAAAAAATTCTACTGAAAATGTGTGAGAGTATCAAATGGATGAGATGACCTCACTTGTTTTTTTTGTGTGTTTTGTTTTTTTTTTTTTCTATACCTCACTCTTTGGAAAACCTACCACCCAAGGCATGGCCAGACTATTTTTCAGTGCCAGCTTGGACCTGAGAATACCACTGAGGCTAAGCTGGGTACAAGCTAAAACCTGGAAATACTTCTCCAGTAGTTTTCTCCACAGTATACTCCACATTTGCTCTTATTTTAACATCTCTTCATTACATTGCAGTAGGGAAAAAAGCCACGAGAGAGTGCAGAGTAATGTAGGTCTAACATAAGGTTTACAGTAAATAATGAGAGTGAACTCTGAGTCCAAAATTTATCCACATTTTATTTACTTAACATTAACATTACTTTAACTTCTTTTCATTCCAGGTAACCTGAATCCAAACTCCACTATGAGCGATAAAAACAAACAATCTGCCTGTGTGTTATCTTGATTGGGGAGGACTGTCTGGAGAACTGAAGACTGAACAAGCTGGAACAGTAACTTCTTAATTGATTTTGAACCTTCAGCCATATCCTCATGCTGGGGTCTGTAAAGCCACTGCACAGTCCTGGATGCATCTGGCATCCCCAGTTAAAGCACATTTACTGGGTGAAGCTTAGACTTTGGATGGTTGGTCCCTTAAATGAGGGTTAGTGATGAATGTATTAGTCCATATGTCTGTGTGCACACATATTTTACATATAAAAACAACTGTGATGACTGGTCTCAGAGCTTGCTCTGTGTCCAGATAAATGCAGGAGATTTTCTGACTTACTTATGCTGCTACTTCAGTCTGTCTAGCTACAGACTAGGAATCACTGTGTTGCATTGTTTACTCTACTGCACTGCAAAAATGTATTGGTCTGACTGGCTGGAAGGTTAAATCCAATCTAAGTGGCAAATTCTAGGTGGAATAAGGATGTTTACAGACAACGTAGCAATCCTTTGTCCACTAGGATTCTTCCTGTATATTCCTGCTGTCAATTACTGATGCAGAAGTGAGTGGTCTGGATGAAGGGTTTACCTAACAAGAGGCCAACAGATTAGTATCTGAACTGTTTCATATCATAAATATAGCAGTCAAACAAAGTAATTTAGCAAGAATTTAGTAAAGAGGAAAAATTGAATATAGGGGGATGTTCAAACTCCAGTTCAGACTGGATTAGGAAAAGTACCTTATAAGGGGGACTAGGTGGAATCTGGGAGCAATAATGCAGACTTCAGTGATGGTTAGAAAATCCTGTTTGTTCCTAATTCAGCAGTACTTTACCATTCATAGAAACTGTGTGATTAAGGAGCACATCTTTGAGAGCTGAAAGAGGAAGCAGAGGAGGCATGCAAGCTTTTCAAATGGCCTTATTTTTTTTTAAAGTTAACCTTTTCAAACTCTAAATCATGCTAAAATTGAGAGCTTTGATCCATAAGAAGAATTGTGTGCAATTAGATCAAAGGCCATCTCATCTGCTATCCTGTCTCTGAGAATAGCCAGTTACAGGTGATCACAGAAGCATAAAATACAAAGGTTGTATACAGAGATCTTTCTCTGACACCTTTCTAGCCGATTATGGACTTTCTGAACTCGCAGTTCCTTCTGGACCTGGCCTTAATGCACTCAGTCCCTTTCTAAAAATCCTTTTCTACTTTTGGCCTCCCCAGTGATCTGCGTCAAACAAACCCTGAGTTCATTGCGTGGCACAAAAAGGAACTGTTGTCAGCCTGTTTTAATGGTTTTCTCGATGATTTCCTTCAGTGATCCAGTTCTTACAGTGTCAGACATGGTGATGACCAACCCTGTTCCTTGTCTCCTTGCCACTCGTGATTTTACAGACCTATATCATATATGTCCTCAGTCACCACTTTTTTCAAGTTGCAGGCTCACAGTGCTTGTAGCTATTCATTATATGGGATCTGACTCTTTCCTATTGTTCACTAGCCCTTTTCCAGTTCTACTCACGAAGTGAGTGGAGAAGCAGATTGTTTTTTATTTCTATTGTTTCTATTATTTCTATTTTTTATTTCTAGAGTGTGCAGATTGGTGCTTCACTCTGCTTTCTTGCCACCTGAATTACATACTCTGCTGTCATAAATAAGCCCTCTTGTGATACATAAGAAAAACAGATCCCAATTGAAAGAAGATACCTGAAAGCTAACATACCTGCTAGCCAAAAAAATATTCAAACATCAAAAAACCACAGGTTTAGTTTTCTTACCTTTTTGTTTAGAGAAACCATCTCGTTGCACAACAAGTTCACAGCAAAGACAGTTGATACACTCCCCCAATACAGAACAAGATGTTCTAAAGACTCTTCCAGGTGCTGGGTTGCAGTAGTGGTTGTTACACTCAAACAGCTGTCTGTGGTTGATGATAAAATGCAATTCATCGATTGATTGACTGACGGACTGATTGATTAATTGCCTTTCCTGGAAGTGTATTTAACTTGAACAGCAAGCAGATCTGGTTTACTGTGTTTACCCTGCAGAGTGTCTTGAGACCCTAAAATACCAAAGGTATTGTGTCCTCTGTTAAGCATAATCATCCTCACTCAGTGGATTAAATGCTTGCTGTCTATATAATATTCTATATAGCCTTCTGTGAACAAGTTGTAGTTTTACAGCTGGGTCTGTCAGCTCATATTATGAGCAGTGTTTTATAAAATTGTTCCTGGTAATGGGGAAAAAAAAGGTGTCGGAAATGACACCACCATTTGGATGTAGAAGTAACTTAGCACCTGAGTTATCCTGTTGACTTCATGTGTGCGGCTCATGTGCCAAAAGCTACTCGTGTGTTTGTAGGATTGTTGAAAGTGGCTTGATTTTTGCTGTACTTTGGTTACTCTCCAGGCTTTTGGAGACTTCTTTTTTTCTCTCTTTGTATTTATTTCACATTGTTAGCAGAGATCAGAGATAAATTTATCAGGCCAATGTTGTTCCGCTTTTTGTTCCTATAAGGACATTGTCAACTGGTGCTTCCTTGTTCTCGCAGGCTTTCAGAATATTTATTTTTTTAATTGTGCAATAGGTTAATTAACTAATTAGTAGCACGTTGATATATATATGGTCAGGTTTTCCAGGAAGTCCTCTGTCTCTTTGGGTTTATGTCTTTGTTGCTTCATCTTGGGGAAATGACTTCACAAATAGTCTGAGAGGCTGATTTCACTTCCTTCTGTGCTTGTGTATTAATGTGCTTTACTTTCTCTTTCCTATGAAAGATGTCAGAGCACTTTTCTTTAACCTTGTTAACTAACAGGATCTCCTTTCCAGAGAGTCTCTCATCTGTTGGTCTCCTTTGTTGCCACACCACTTCCTGAAAGGTAGTGTTCACTCGTTTTTAAATTCTTTCCATGGAAGTCAGTCTCATGCCTTGACTCCAGAGGCTAGTAGAATTCCTTAGGCTTATCACGCACTGCTTAATTACTTAATTTGAGAGAACAAACTTGCTTTTTTGCATGATATAAATCTGCTCCTTAAACTCATCATGACTCTGAGGATGCATGAAGCCTTGTTGATTCAGTGGACGTTTCAGGCTCTGGTGGAACTCGTTCCTCCCTGACGATAAGATCAGCTGAACTTGGACTATTTGGCTGCTCCTATGGCAACAGAAGTGAGTCTGGGTGAGGTGACCACATTTATTTTGACTAGTTTTGCTAATTGTGGTTCTTAATGAGCGCTAGAAACCTGAAGCTGTGACCTGTAAAATGAACCTCTCTCGCTCTCCAGATAAAATGTGGTTGGCGGTGCTGGGGGTCAGAGGGACAAAGAACAGTGGTTAGGAATTCTGGTACAGCAGTCTTCAAATAAGCTGTCATTTGGTCCTTGCCTAAAAAAAAAAAAAAAAAGAATCAGATTAACTGTCTTTGGCCTCTGTGTCCTGACCCTGTACAATCTCAAGAGCATGCCTGTTCTCTGCATCTCTTTTACTCCTTGGCTTGTTAGCCCAGGTTTGCTGATCTGTGGGGCCTACAACTGCGGTCCTGGTTTTGGACAGAAAGTTACGAAGCTGGGGCTCATGGCTCTTTATTTCTGGTGTGAAATGGTGAGTGGTTCAGAGTGAGACTCCTGGCTGAATGTGTGCCCTCTGGGTTTCTTTTGGTATGTATTTGTATATTTAATGTATATGTGTCCAGTTAATTATACCAGAGACCTTTTCTAAGTCAGACAAATAAACTACTGTGTTACATTTAGATACTTTGTTCATTGGTGTCACTTGCAGTTTCCTGTGCTTAAGTACCTGCGTTTGGGGGATTTTTCTGGTTTGTCAAGGACTTGTACTGCCTGGATTAGAGCAGGTTTCTGTGTAACAGGTGAACATCTTTGGCCAGTGTTTGGCAGTACTAGTTAAAAGAAATGGGGGCAGCTGAATTCCCCACAAGTACAGTGTCCTGTGGCTTTGAGTAACTTGAGAGAGAATAATTCGTTCCAGCTTTCTCACTGCTGGAGAGGGCTGTAGCAGATGACCACTTCAGTTTTTCTTTATTTTTTTTTACTACTTTTCAGCTGAACTGTATCTTGCTGCAGCTATAAATGCATCTGACAAAGTGCCACCTCGGTTTCCCTTTCCATCTTTCTTATACAATTTGTACCCCTCAGCAATGACATTTCATTTATGAAACTGAGTCCCTGTGCTACATTTCAGTTTTACCTGCTACGATGTAATCCTTGACATTTAAGTAACTCACAAGCTCTTGTTTCCCATGCTCCCTTTGTTTGTGTGTACAAAAGCCTGTTTTAAGATTCCTGGCCATGTTTCAGAATAAATCCAGCCTCTATTTTACTTTTGGGCATTAAGGTACATAAAAAAGTATTTGCAGTAAACAAAATCTTCATCTTTCAATGTTTTTAAATCCATGTAGCGATTGCATTTGTACTGTTTAGGAGTCTGTCTAATCCAAGCTTGTTTCACAGGGTATCTCTGTGCACTTGAGCTTCTTTCTTCATAGCATTAGCACCACCATAATTTTGTGTTTTTTCTTCTTCTGCACTTGTTTTAAGGAGGTTCTCCAAAAAAGAAAAAGTCATCCTTCCCCTCACTTCAGTGCTACTTAAATATTACAATTTTATTTCTTGACACTTTTGTCTGTATCTTGCAAAATCAAGGAGCAGTCCAGGAATGAATGACCTATTTGTCTCCCTAGACCTTATATCCCCTCTCCTTACCCTGTTGAAGAAATGCAAATCTGGGAATCCTCATTAATAAGCAAGGCTTAGGGAAAGCACACTTGTTTTACCGTAGGAAACATCTTAGAGGCAAAACATATGGATGTAGATGAAATGGTAAAGCCTTTATGCATGTAGCAAGGCTGGCAAATGTTTACCTAACTCTTTGCACGACGTATATTTCTGATCTTTCTTGCAAGTCTGGGCATGTGTACTTGAGGAATACAGGTTACAGAAAACCACAGCATAACACACAGAGCCCAGCATCCCAATGTGAGCAAATTTGCCATGCTTTTCAGCAAGCTGGGTAAATAAGAGAGTAGCTGAAAGTCTCTGCACAAGAACTTAGGGACACAGTAGCTGCTGTATCCTAAACTCATAATAAAACGTGTCAATGAGATGTTTCGTATTCTACTCCTTCTCCCTTTCCTGCCTGTCTGTCTGCAGTATGGACTTCTGCTTTTTCATCTGACTTGTTAGGTTTTATTTTCTTTTTCTAAAGCATTAGAAATCTCACTGGTAAGAGAACTGCAGGCATAAAACTTCCCTCCTGCCTGCCTCAGGTAGAAAACAGCAACTTCTAGATGACTGGGAGTGCTGAAAGCAATGATTCTGTAGACACCAGACAATTTTTTATAGGCGCTGAAATTTCAGTGGCTGTGTGAAATTGCACATAACCAGGAAAACACAACCAAAAGAATTTGTGCAGAAAGCACAGAGGCAAACTACAACATTTGCATAATGAGGATTGCAGCTATTACAGAGAGCCTGAAACCTGAAACACAAAAATGACAGCTGATTTTAATGCACTTACATACAGTAGCATAGGGAAGGATGAGGGAGGTCAGGTTAAGGATATGTTCCATTTGTGAGTATTGACTCTGTTCAGAGGATCCTTTGCCTTTTTACTTTATTTAAAGCAAAATAGCTTCTGAGTTGCAAATTGCCAATGTACAAGAAAGAAAAGTATGTTGCACCACTGGGCTGTGCACTGATCAGCATGGGGCTGGGGGTGGATTTGGCACATGCCTGCTGTGGGTGAAGGGACAGCCATGTTTCTTCAGCTATTTGACTTACCAAACTGGAGTGGCGTTTGTAGCAAGGATAGTGCTCTCTGCAGTCAGACCAATAGCCAATTGACCGCAGGATGCAGCGCTAATATTAAGATGCTCCAGCCTTTCTACAGTGCTACTTTTATTTAGAAGTGCCCAAAGAGGTACTTCTAGCCCAAGGCCTAAGATATACGAACTAAAGAACATGGGGTGACAAGGGAGTAGGAACACTTGCGTGAGATCTGCATCCTTGTGCCATGGCTGCTGGAACACACTGGTCTGTGATTCCCCTGAATTGGCTACAGACTAATGGCAGCATGGAGGATGGGCAAAAAAGACTGAGCACACAAGAGAGCAAGCTGCTTACTCCAGAGCAGGATCCTGAACCAAGCATTAAAAACAAATGCTCTGTCTTGCACACCATCAGGGTGTGTGGAAAAGGAATGTCAGTTGTCTGTATCAGCCAAGCTGCAACAGCCCAGGTCTGGGATTTTACTCACTTGAAATGGTGAGGAATATAAATGAGGGTTTATGTAGGCAGACCCTTGTGCCTGAGGCTCCTCCTAGGACTCAAGGAAAGGTAAGTGCTGCTGCTTGGTTATAAAGGGCAGAAATCTTACTTGTCCGTTCTTGCATCGTTTGGTGAGTTTGTGCTTAAAAAACGCAGGGACTATTTTATTTTCATTATGCTCTGGCTTTTCTGAAACTTCAGTACTAGAAGAAGTGATAAGGAACTTCCAGGTAGCTGGGATCCAACTTCTGTGGAGGGGATGCTTCCACAAAGGAAGATAATGAAAAGAAAAAGCTATTTCCCCGAGAAATTACAATATATTTGGTGAAACTGTGTGCGAAATCTCAAAGTGTAGGTGCTAGACAACCTTGGGAAAAGGGCATTTACCTCAATTGTTTGAAAAGAAAAGCTATTTAAACTGTGAAGGAGCTATTGGTTTTATTGT
This sequence comes from Empidonax traillii, assembly GCF_003031625.1. Taxonomy (NCBI): domain Eukaryota; kingdom Metazoa; phylum Chordata; class Aves; order Passeriformes; family Tyrannidae; genus Empidonax; species Empidonax traillii. The sequence goes on along the minus strand of NW_020955248.1, from coordinate 187,270 downwards.
TGCAATATTTATGATCTGCTCTTTATAGGTCATGCAATCATTTCCTTAGTTATCCCTAATCTCCTACCAGAAAATCTTTCCCTTGGCTGACAGTCCCCTTGTGCTGAGCACTTGCACTACAGAAACAGAAAACAGCAAATCTAAACAAAGTGTGATCATTTATAGCTGCCTTGCTAAGTGCGCAACACCTCTGCAGAAGGATCAATTGCTCTGATTTAGCATGGTCATTAGTGACATTTTGCTACCACTGAAAGGCAGAAAATATCTCTGTTTAGTGTCCTGAGGTATAACTGCAGTAATCATAGACATTAGAAATGGAAAAGGCCACTAGGTCATCTAGTCTATTGCCTCAGTACAATGCTAGGCAATTCACCAATGTACCTGTTCTAGGACTTGGTAAATTATGCTACCACTTGTTTGAGATTCTCCTTCACAGTCTAGTAAATCTCATAGGAAGGAAGTTAAAAAATAATTTTTTTGAGAGCTACAGTAGGCAGATGTTCTGACAGGCATTGCGCTGAAATAATGACCTGTCTCCTAGTTGATCAAAGCATTTGCCATTGCCCTTTCACAATGAGGACACTGTAATATATTCACTTCCTTTGTTCTGTATTTATGACTGCAGCGTTTCAATAAATCAAGTTTTTTCTGGAAGGAAAAGTTGGGACAATCTCTACTGGTTTCTCACCAATTTCCAACCCATTTTTAAAGATACTGATTCAGCTACAGGGATAAAGTTACGCTTCTGCAAACCAAGATTAATTTCTCTGCACCCAGTGGGGTTACGCTGGATTTAAACTGGAGTTACTGACGGCCCAGTATGACCAACAGCTTCCTCTTTACATCCAAGGAGACAGACTCACAAGAACAAAGAGAGAGGCAGACAAGCACAGGCGCCAGCTTCAGATGCTGCACCCTGCAGCCAAAATGAGGGTGTTGTTCTAGGCAGGCTCCATCTTGTTTCAAAATCTTCCACGTAAGTAGAGCTTGGTTTAAGTAACTGGGAATTCATTCATGCATGGCAGCACTGTTAACATAAGGACACCCTTGGAAAAAGCTGCAGGGTCTTTGCATAGATTATTGTTGCAAAAACAATTGCTGCAACAGAAGGTCTTCTGGAGGAGCTGGGCTCCCTTGATAAAAACAGCTTCCCTGTCTTCTTGAACGCAGCCCTGGTGTGGAATATCTTGGAAAACAGCTTCAGTGTGTATTTGCCTTGCTCTTTGTGCACTAGCACTACCCTGTGGAAGCAGGACTATAGGTTACAATAGATATCAGGAATGGATTCCATCCTATAAAATCCTCAGTGACAGTAAGTAATCCAGCAGCAGAAATCAAGTGTGGTCCAAGCAGTGGAAGCAAACAGACTAGAACTGAGCCGTTGAGGGCTCTTGAGAAGAAACATGCTTTCTTTTTAGCAAGGTCCATGAATCCAGAACAGCAGTCATAAAAGAAAGAACATTTTGCTCTCTTTCAGAAACAGAAGAAAGCAATCCTCAACAAAATGTTGACTTTCCTCTAGCAATCCATGAGTCTCTTTAGGGCAGGACTAGGAGGAAAGCCCTGTGTTCTTCTGAAGTAAGAGAGAACCTGGTGTTTTGAGAGGGGCTTTGTGCTTGATGAAATCCATTGGAATCTCGGTCATCTTTCCTTCCTCATGCAAAAAAAAAAAAAAAAAAAGGCACAGTGGGCCAAATACTGTTGTAGCCCCTGAGCAAATGAGTCTTCTTTCTGCAGTGGTGCCTGCACACAATTTATCAGTGTCTCCCAAGAGATTATCTCCCAGTACCAAGAGGTCTTATAATTGCTCCTTGGCGTCGGCCTCAGGGCTTTACCCACACAGCCCCACCTTGAACTCCCAGCAACCGATCCGGTGGCAGCCACAGGGAAGCTGCTGGCAGATTTCCATTGAGGAGGTGACACAGAAAGCTGTGCTCACAAACCTGGGTTGACTTTGCTGCTAACTGTTGCAGAAGCAGAGCTGGGGCAGTGAGTGAGTCATGGGGTTTGCAAGTAATCAGGTTTGAGTAGTAAAGAGAAAAGAGCTTGGCTTACCCAGCGTGACTGTTCTTTGTTCCTGCAGCTGCTGGAGGCAAAGTCATGAGAACAGCTCCTGCTGCCTTCCTCAGGGTTCACGCCACCTCTCAGAGGGGAACCCTGAGCCATTTTCCTTCACAGGTCTTTCTCCTGGTGCTCACAGCCCACTGCTGTGGTAGGTCTCCCTTCTGCCTCTCCAGGCAGCTCTCTCTGCAGGGGCTTTGCCAAGGACGCCCTGCAGCTGATCAGGGATGATGCAAGTGCGAAGAGAAGGCTGCAACTGATGAGAGCTCTGTGTGAGGGACAAAACACGCCCTTTTGTGTGCAATGCTGGCCCTCGATCCAAGAAACCTCCCAAAGAGCTTCCCACTCCCTAGGACATAAGATCTTTCCCCACATTTTTCCCACCATCGTCCTCATTCTGCCTTGAACTGAGATTTTCAGTAACCACATTTTTTTACAAGTCACAGTTTTATGCTGTCTTCCAGCTGATCTTCTCATCCCATCTTTCTTACTGATGATGCTCTCTTCCTCAATTATTCTTACTTTCTATCCTTGGGTCCTGCCATGCTGGACTCTGGCTCCTCTGCAAGTGTCAGTGAGCTGTCCAGTGGAAACACATATATGTCTAGGGGTTTTAGTGGTGTGAGTTTGTTTGTTTGTTTGTTTGATTTTTATAAAAAATATAACTTCTATGCTTCTCCATCAAACACCAGTTTTGGAAACTTTGTGAAGGAAGCCTGTGAAGGGGGAATCATACAATCATGATCAGAGTGTATGAGAATATAAACAGTCATTTTGTATCTTTAAATCCCTAATCAAAACTGATAGCAACTTTTGTGCTTTGGTGTGTTTTTTTTTTTTTCTTTTTAACTGGACTGCCTGGAGGAGGCACAATTTTCCACACATTAGCAAAGGAAACTGTCTTTTTTTTTCTCCTCAGATTTTCTGCCCTGCATTCTGCACACTCCATTGCTCGACCCTACAGTAACTCTTCAGTCTATCCCCTGTTCTCCAGGTCCCACTCCTTGTTTTCTCATCTGTTTTTCTGGCAGAGCATTATTCCAGCTCACTAGACCAAAGAAAGGCAGACGCTTTGCCGATGGTATTGCTTTCAGTCCTGCTGACAAGTGCAGACAGCACTGCGCTTTTTTACTACAGATAGTCTCACTTCCACAGACTAAGGAGAAATGGCAGCCATTCTGCTTGCTTTGATCTCATTAATAATAAAGGACAATGGGAGCCCTTTTGAATACGAGGAAAAAGCTTGAGTTAAAAAATTAAACAGCATACCCAATTAATTAGAACCACAGCAAAGCCTTGGAAAGCTGCCATCTTAAATTACTATATAGGTACAACTCCCAGAAAATAATAATAATTTAAGAAACAAAAACCAATCATATGCTCCTGCTGTCCTAATGAGAGTTTGGGATAGAAGGACAGGTGGGAGCTTTCCTCAGCATCAGTATTGATGGTACATGTGTGGTATTATCAGATGCAGGTTCCTTATTTCCCTTTTGCAAGAGCAAGGGCATATACATATCACAGCTCCTGTGGCATAGGAAAGGAGCTGGCAGAAATCTGCCCAGACCTCTTCCTTCTTTGAAACTCAGATCTTCTGTTGTGATGGAGTTGGGTGACAAAAATTGGTACATAAATGAATACTACACACGAAATTGGCTAACTTGGGAGAAATAAAAACTGAATTAGATCTGAACCTTGGAGAATGGAGGATGAAAGTGCCTGCAGCAGTTACCCTATGTCTAGCTGTAAAAAAAAATAATGCTGTCCTGGTGATGAAGGTGGACTTGCGACAATAAAATGCTGTAATTGCTTTCACCCTCTTATACTTTAGTTTTCATTTAGATCCAGCTAAAGGTGACTCAAAACAGTTTTGCACAAGCTGGTGTTGAGTATCGTAGCTCTAACCAAGTTGATGGAGTGGGTATGTTAAAAGTTAAAACTGTGTCTGAAGAGCCGCATGACCTCTAGCCTCAGCATAACTGCTAGCCAGTAACTCCTATATGCACACTGGTTCACTTTTGGGACTAAATAGAGGGGAAAAAAATGGGAAAAAAAAGACTTTGGATAAAAGAATACAATATTTTTCAAAACGTTTTCTTAGTCGTCTTTTTTTCATTAAAAAAAACCCACATGTTAACATTGTTTTGCTGAAAATGGCTATATTTAAAATAGCTTCAAATAATGTTAATGAAGCATTGTTTTAATTTGGCCTCCAGGAAAAACAAAACAGCATTATAAATTATTCTCCATTTAAAAACACTGCCATCATATTAGTAATTTTTTCCCTTTGGCTGAGAGCTGACAACCTTCTCTTTCCCCCTTTTCCTTCCAACAATATTATGCGAGCATGACAGCACAACAAATTGAAACTTCTGCTAAGCACTTTGCCCAAGACATGTATAAACTGCTTGTGTTTCTGTTGCAACTGCATGTCTTTCCTGGGTATGACACATAAAAATAGGTAATATCAAAATAAGCCTGTTATTTTAAGAACAGTTACAGATGTGGAGATGTCTGATTGGAACTTAAAGCTCAGGTTCTGAACAGTAAGAGTCATTAAAGATATTTGTACTTTTTTTTTTCTTTGTAAAGCAGGAATATTAGCACGAATCACATGATCAACATACAAATTTGAAAATTACATGATATTTCCCTAATTTCCTCCTGCTACTTAATTTAATTCTAGTATTTGTTACTTTTTTTTTCCTTAAATGGCTCTTTTGTGTTTGTTCTTTGCTGTTATAGGTGGCTTAGAAAGGAAAAAAATCATTGTGTTGAAATCTGCTCTTCTCTACTTTAAATACGAATTCCTTTTTCCTATCCACATTTTCACAGTTCCCAGGCATGTGAAGTATTACTTCCTCTCTTTGCTTGTTCCATGAAAAGTCCTGTGAAGGATACAGGAGGATGGCTGAGAAATCTTCTCTCCGCTCAACTGAAGAAAATAGGAAATGCTAAATCCCTAACAGGTGTCTCTACTGAAAGTAATTATTAAGATAAATACTTTTAAATAAGGATAATTGGTATTTTAAACAGATCAAAATCTTTGCAAATACTTGTTATATTCTCCTGGTACATTGATGCCATATGCCTGCTGAAAATTCCCTGAAGTCTTCTAGTGAAAGGATAGATTAAAAAGCAGCTTTCAGGGGAAAGATGTTTGTAAGAGAATAATCTAATCAGCCTGTGTTTATAGATAACAAGAGAACATCAATTCTTTTATTACTTTTTTACGAATCATCTTTTATACAACAGCAATCTTCTTTTCAAGTGCCGCCTGCATTTTAGTCACAGATAAAGTACAGCATTATATCATCTGTTAAATGTCACATTTCATATCAAAATATTTAAACATAGGGCACCATAAAGAGCATCAGCTTTACTGTGACTTTCCAAAAAGTAACCCATCTCTTAGTCACAACCCGGGTAAGTAACTGGTTTCTTTCTGTGTTCAATAGATAACTGCTGCTCAGAATGTCTGAAGCAGAAGAAAGGCAGGGTTAGCAAAGACTTTTAAAAAAATGTCATTAGTTTCTAGTCACTGTCTATGCAGAGTTCATTCAGGTACATTGATTTAAAAACCTAGCAAGCCTTTAAAAAATGCCATGGCACTTTTGGAAATAATAAGCCATTGTCAGATCTCAAAAACTCTGACTTTAAATATCAAAGCTTCCTGCATTCAGAATTGTCCCAAGCTGGCAGCACTCCTTGTTTGTTTATAGAAGTCCCTTTATGCAGCCTTCTTCTGAATTGTATTCCTGCCAGATGCAGTATTATTTATTTCACTGATATAACAAGTAAACTTAATTTTAAAAACAAGAAGTAACGTATTTTCACAATGTAAGGAGGTGAGGTTGGAACAGTCGAAAGGAATGGACCCCAACAGTAAAGTCT
>NW_020955248.1:177862-181222 GCF_003031625.1 Empidonax traillii | reverse complement strand
TTTAAAAAATGCCATGGCACTTTTGGAAATAATAAGCCATTGTCAGATCTCAAAAACTCTGACTTTAAATATCAAAGCTTCCTGCATTCAGAATTGTCCCAAGCTGGCAGCACTCCTTGTTTGTTTATAGAAGTCCCTTTATGCAGCCTTCTTCTGAATTGTATTCCTGCCAGATGCAGTATTATTTATCTCCCTGATATAACAAGTAAACTTAATTTTAAAAACAAGAAGTAACGTATTTTCACAATGTAAGGAGGTGAGGTTGGAACAGTCGAAAGGAATGGACCCCAACAGTAAAGTCTGTCAGTCTCTCTGGCTAGTCCCTGTGAGGTTTGATATCGAAGACGTCAGCAGGCAGGGTCCCAGCCTGCATCTGCAGGAGCCAAAGGGCACGTCCGTATTGCAGGGAGCCCATCCCATTCCCCCAGCCTGGGACAGTCTTTCACAGCACTTGCCCACCACAAAGGAGAGATCTTCGAAATGTCCTCACCCCAAAGAAATCCAACCTTTCCCAGCACCTGGAAAGGCACCACAGTGGTAGTGTAATACTGACATCCAGTGGATGAAAAAATTTCACTATCCAACTTGGTCCGAGAATTGGACAGAAGTCGCAGTGAAGGAGGTATGAAAAAAAATAGGAAGAACTACTATGTTCATAAGCATTTTAGCTTTATGAGAACCAGAAACTAGTCTGGGAGCTGTGATTCCCCAAATACTCAAGTAAACCTGAGTGAGAAATCCTGACTTTCAGACAAACCAATTAAATCTGCTTGCTTTCTACAGTTCAAATTTGTTTTGTAGTGTGAAGATACAGGGACAGTGGAGTGTGGTATATTTTGCTCCTCTGAAATGAAAATATTTGGTTCACTAGGCTTATCATATTGCTTCATCTTGCTTTCGATGTCCTGCTACAAGTGCACCAAAATCCCGAGCAAAACACGGGAAGGAAAATTTGCAAAAGAACACCAATAAAGGGAAAGGGAATTCAAACAGAGAAATGATTTTATTATTTTTTTACTTAGAGCAAGGATAAGGTCAGCGTCTTGGACACGTCTTTCTGTCCCAAAGCATGCAACCTGTACTCTCAGTGTGTTAGTGATTTCTGCTTACTCCAAGAAAAATACATGTGAATACAGGCAGGATACAGACAGTTTGTATTCACTGAATAAACAATGAGGAAGAGAGGCAAAGTGCTTTCAAAATTTATACCACTAATTGATATTGATTTATGCAGTGCCTTTTGTATTCCTTAAAGCACTACAATAACAAGTATGTACATACCCAGTATAAAGTATTATTCATATTAATAGGGCTGTTTCCCCCAGCCATCAATGTAAAAATCCATTACCGTTACTGAATGGAGAAGCCATCAAAAGATTCACTGCTCTTCACTGATTTGTGTAGCCCGAGTTCACATGGATCTTGTCTGCTGTCTGTGCCAGCAGCACACATTGCTTTGCTGGGCTGGCAGCTGTCCCTCCTGGTGATGGCTAACCTGTGAAGGGCTCTATGGCTTCTGCAGGATGGAGCATATTTTCACTGAACACCCACAGACCTGTTCACTAACGTGACGGGCACACCCCATCTCTATGGTTCTCTCTTCACCACCAAAACGGTATTTTCACCTGCTGCACTATTCTGCTGATCAGGTGGTAACAGGATTCTCCGGAGGAGATCAAATGGAAATAGTGCACTGGCATGCAGCCCTGGGCGAGGTCAGGAAGTGACACTCATTAATGTAACAACAGTCTTCCAAAATAGTGGAGAATAAGGAAAATAAGAACAAGCATAGAAATTTGGTACGAGCAAGGATAACCTCTCTCTCCTGGTTTAGCATCTACGTGCTTCTGTTATTCCATGTATTCCCCTCAGTGCTTTCTCTGTCAGTTTTGGAGACTTGCTGCTCCCATGGCCACGCTCTTCTGCTCTGCTAATCCTAAACCCTTTCTCGCGTGCAAGTCCTGCTTATACATCTCCCATTTTTTTTTTTTTCCTTCCCTGAGATCTGGCAGTTCTGCCCCAGACCTGCTCTCCAGCCCCGGCGTAGCACTCGCTGCAGTTCATCCCCGGCTACCCATCACCTCCCAGGAGAGCGTCCCCCGGCCAGCCCCTGCCTTAGCTTCCCGCTGCCTGTACAAACACATAGCCCGTTTCTCAGGCTCTATCCCTCTATACTCCGCGGATAATGAAAATCCTAGTAAATGAAGTTTATTTGTGACCATTACATTTACGAGCGGCACTGCGGCCGCCGCAAAGAGTCCCTTCTTGCGGGCCCCCGTCACGTGCGCAGCTCCTCGGGCCGCGTGGGGCGCGCGGCGGGGACGCACCATCCCCGTGCTCCGGGGAGATTGACAGCGACACCACCCAATCAAAGGTACCTCCTTCCTTCCCCACCCCCGCAAGCTCCACCCCCCAAGCCTACGGTTGCTGTGTCATCCGGCGGGTGACAGCGGGGGGCGGCCGCCAGTTGGCTGCGGGGGCGTGGGCTTCCAGCCAATGGGCTTCGCGAGCTGCCCGACTGACACCTCCCCCCGCCCAATAGCTGTCTCACGTGCCCCCAAGAGGGCGGGGTGAAGTACAAATGTCGCCGGGGCGGGCGGGCGGTTGTGGCGTCGGTGCCGTGTCGCGGTGCCGCTGAGCGGCCATGGCCGCGGTCACACCCGCTAATCGCGCGTGCCCGTCACGGCGCCCCGCCCTTGGGGCCGGCAGATGAGCGCACACACTGACGTAGCCTCGCCTCTTGCCTCCGCTGACAAGGGCCCCAGCGGCCGCTGAGGAGCGGGGATCGGTGGGCGGGTCTCCGCGCTGTAATGGCTTAACGGGCACATCCCTTCTCCAGTGGTGTCCGAGCTTGCGACCCTCAGGCCAATCCGTAGCGCGGGAGGGCGGGGCAAGTAGAGGCGGGCAAGCGAGTGCCCTATTTAAGGGGCAAATCTCGCAGCCAACTGGCAGAGAGGAAGGAGGGGCGGGAGCCTGTGAGGGGTGCGAAGGGGACAACGTTAACCGGTGACAGCCAGCAAATGCAGCCAATCAGAGAGGGCGTAGTGACGCGACGGTCCAATCGGAAGGACTGAGGGGCGGGCGCTCCGCTGTGATTGACGTGGGCCGCGGCTAATGGGCGGAGAGATCGCCGAGAGTCTTCCCAATGGGCAGAGTGTAGGGGCGGAAAGGGGAGCGGAGGGACAAGACGAGCAGGCGGAGCGGCCAATCAACTCGGGGATCGGCGGAGGGCCGTCCAATGGGTGGTGCGAGGGGCGGTGCGGGGGCGTGTCCCAGTGTGTTTGGGTTCGTGCTCCTCGGGGGAGGGAGAGACGGCGGCTAGGAAAGTTTGGTTGTGTGTTTTTTTTTTTTTTTTTTTTT